>NW_027618958.1:0-56717 GCF_964187855.1 Myxine glutinosa
CACTTTTCGCACTTGTATTAGTGTGGAAAAACCACTTTTCGCACTTGTGTTCGTGTTGAAAAACCACTTTTCGCACTTGTGTTAGTGTTGAAAAACCACTTTTCGCACTTGTGTTGGTGCAGGAAACCACTTTTGCACTTGTATTAGTGTGGAAATAACCACTTATCGCACTTGTGTTAGTGTTGAAAAACCACTTTTCGCACTTGTGTTAGTGTTGAAAAACCACTTTTCGCACTTGTGTTGGAGCAGGAAACGACTTTTGCACTTGTATTAGTGTGGAAAAAACACTTTTTGCACTTGTGATAGTGTTGAAAAACCACTTTTTGCACATGTGTTAGTGTTGAAAAACCACTTTTCGCACTTGTGTTGGTGCAGGAAACCACTTTTGCACTTGTATTAGTGTGGAAAAAACACTTTTCGCACTTGTGTTAGTGTTGAAAAACCACTTTTCGCACTTGTGTTAGTGTTGAAAAACCACTTTTCGCACTTGTGTTGTTGCAGGAAACCACTTTTGCACGTGTATTAGTGTGGAAAAAGCACTTTTTGCACTTGTGATAGTGTTGAAAAACCACTTTTCGCACTTGTGTTAGTGTTGTAAAACCACTTTTCGCACTTGTGTTAGTGCAGGAAACCACTTTTGCACTTGTATCAGTGTGGAAAAACCACTTTTCGCACTTGTGTTAGTGTTGAAAAACCACTTTTCGCACTTGTGTTAGTGTTGAAAAACCACTTTTCGCACTTGTGTTAGTGTGGAAAAACAACTTTTCACACTTGTGTTGGTGTTGAAAAACCACTTTTCGCACTTGTGTTAGTGTTGAAAAACCACTTTTCGCACTTGTGTTAGTGTTGAAAAACTACTTTTCGAGCTTGTGTTGGTGCAGGAAACCACTTTTGCACTTGTATTAGTGTGGAAAAACCACTTTTCGCACTTGTATTAGTGTTGAAAAACCACTTTTCGCACTTGTGTTAGTGTTGAAAAACCACTTTTCGCACTTGTGTTAGTGGTGAAAAACCACTTTTCGCACTTGTGTTAGTGTTGAAAAACCACTTTTCGCACTTGTGTTAGTGTTGAAAAAACACTTTTCGCACTTGTGTTGGTGCAGGAAACCACTTTTGCACTTGTATTAGTGTGGAAAAAGCACTTTTTGCACTTGTGATAGTGTTGAAAAACCACTTTTAGCACTTGTGTTAGTGTTGTTAAACCACTTTTCGCACTTGTGTTGGTGCAGGAAACCACTTTTGCACTTGTATTAGTGTGGAAAAAACACTTTTCGCACTTCTGTTAGTGTTGAAAAACCACTTTTCGCACTTGTGTTGGTGCAGGAAACCACTTTTGCACTTGTATTAGTGTGGAAAAAACACTTTTTGCACTTGTTTTAGTGTTGAAAAACCACTTTTTGCACTTGTGTTAGTGTTGAAAAACCACTTTTTGCACTTGTGTTAGTGTTGAAAAACCACTTTTCGCACTTGTGTTGGTGCAGGAAACCACTTTTGCACTTGTATTAGTGTGGAAAAAACACTTTTTGCACTTGTGATAGTGTTGAAAAACCACTTTTCGCACTTGTGTTAGTGTTGTAAAACCACTTTTCGCACTTGTGTTGTTGCAGGAAACCACTTTTCGCACTTGTGTTGTTGCAGGAAACCACTTTTGCACTTGTATTAGTGTGGAAAAAACACTTTTCGCACTTGTGTTAGTGTTGAAAAACCACTTTTCGCACTTGTGTTAGTGTTGAAAAACCACTTTTCGCACTTGTTTTAGTGTGGAAAAACCGCTTTTCACACTTGTGTTGGTGTTGAAAAACCACCTTTCGCACTTGTGTTAGTGTTGAAAAACCACTTTTCGCACTTGTGTTAGTGTTGAAAAACCACTTTTCGCACTTGTGTTAGTGTGGAAAAACCACTTTTCACACTTGTGTTGGTGTTGAAAAACCACTTTTCGCACTTGTGTTAGTGTTGAAAAACCACTTTTCGCACTTGTGTTAGTGTTGAAAAACTACTTTTCGCACTTGTGTTGGTGCAGGAAACCACTTTTACACTTGTATTAGTGTGGAAAAACCACTTTTCGCACTTGTGTTAGTGTTGAAAAACCACTTTTCGCACTTGTGTTAGTGTTGAAAAACCACTTTTCGCACTTGTGTTGGTGCAGGAAACCACTTTTGCACTTGTATTAGTGTGGAAAAAACACTTTTTGCACTTGTGATAATGTTGAAAAACCACTTTTCGCACTTGTGTTAGTGTTGAAAAACCACTTTTCGCACTTGTGTTGGTGCAGGAAACCACTTTTGCACTTGTATTAGTGTGGAAATAACCACTTTTCGCACTTGTGTTAGTGTTGAAAAACCACTTTTCGCACTTGTGTTAGTGTTGAAAAACCACTTTTCGCACTTGTGTTGGAGCAGGAAACGACTTTTGCACTTGTATTAGTGTGGAAAAAACACTTTTTGCACTTGTGATAGTGTTGAAAAACCACTTTTCGCACATGTGTTAGTGTTGAAAAACCACTTTTCGCACTTGTGTTGGTGCAGGAAACCACTTTTGCACTTATATTAGTGTGGAAAAAACACTTTTCGCACTTGTGTTAGTGTTGAAAAACCACTTTTCGCACTTGTGTTAGTGTTGAAAAACCACTTTTCGCACTTGTGTTGGTGCAGGAAACCACTTTTGCACTTGTATTAGTGTAGAAAAAGCACTTTTTGCACTTGTGATAGTGTTGAAAAACAGCTTTTCGCACTTGTGTTGGTGCAGGAAACCACGTTTGCACTTGTATTAGTGTGGAAAAAACACTTTTTGCACTTGTGATAGTGTTGAAAAACCACTTTTCGCACTTGTGTTGGTGCAGGAAACCACTTTTGCACTTGTATTAGTGTGGTAAAACCACTTTTCGCACTTGTGTTAGTGTTGAAAAACCACTTTTCGCACATGTGTTAGTGTTGAAAAACCACTTTTCGCACTTGTGTTGGTGCAGGAAACCACTTTTGCACTTGTATTAGTGTGGAAAAAACACTTTTTGCACTTGTGATAGTGTTGAAAAACCACTTTTCGCACTTGTGTTAGTGTTGAAAAACCACTTTTCGCACTTGTGTTGGTGCAGGAAACCACTTTTGCACTTGTATCGGTGTGGAAAAACCACTTTTCGCACTTGTGTTAGTGTTGAAAAACCACTTTTCGCACTTGTGTTAGTGTTGAAAAACCACTTTTCGCACTTGTGTTAGTGTGGAAAAACCACTTTTCACACTTGTGTTGGTGTTGAAAAACCACTTTTCGCACTTGTGTTAGTGTTGAAAAACCACTTTTCGCACTTGTGTTAGTGTTGAAAAACTACTTTTCGCACTTGTGTTGGTGCAGGAAACCACTTTTACACTTGTATTAGTGTGGAAAAACCACTTTTCGCACTTGTGTTAGTGTTGAAAAACCTCTTTTCGCACTTGTGTTAGTGTTGAAAAACCACTTTTCACACTTGTGTTGGTGCAGGAAACCACTTTTGCACTTGTATTAGTGTGGAAAAACCACTTTTCGCACTTGTGTTAGTGTTGAAAAACCACTTTTCGCACTTGTGTTAGTGTTCAAAAAACACTTTTCGCACTTGTGTTAGTGTTGAAAAACCACTTTTCGCACTTGTGTTAGTGTTGACAAACCACTTTTCGCACTTGTGTTAGTGTTGAAAAACCACTATTCGCACTTGTGTTGGTGCAGGAAACCACTTTTGCACTTGTATTAGTGTGGAAAAAGCACTTTTTGCACTTGTGATAGTGTTGAAAAAACACTTTTCGCACTTGTGTTAGTGTTGTAAAACCACTTTTCGCACTTGTGTTGGTGCAGGAAACCACTTTTGCACTTGTATTAGTGTGGAAAAAACACTTTTCGCACTTGTGTTAGTGTTGAAAAACCACTTTTCGCACTTGTGTTGGTGCAGGAAACCACTTTTGCACTTGTATTAGTGTGGAAAAAACACTTTTTGCACTTGTGTTAGTGATGAAAAACCACTTTTTGCACTTGTGTTCGTGTTGAAAAACCACTTTTCGAACTTGTGTTAGTGTTGAAAAACCACTTTTCGCACTTGTGTTGGTGCAGGAAACCACTTTTGCACTTGTATTAGTGTGGAAAAAACACTTTTTGCACTTGTGTTAGTGATGAAAAACCACTTTTTGCACTTGTGTTCGTGTTGAAAAACCACTTTCGCACTTGTGTTAGTGTTGAAAAACCACTTTTCGCACTTGTGTTGGTGCAGGAAACCACTTTTGCACTTGTATTAGTGTGGAAAAAACACTTTTCTCACTTGTATTAGTGTGGAAAAACCACTTTTCGCACTTGTGTTCGTGTTGAAAAACCACTTTTCGCACTTGTGTTAGTGTTGAAAAACCACTTTTCGCACTTGTGTTGGTGCAGGAAACCACTTTTGCACTTGTATTAGTGTGGAAATAACCACTTATCGCACTTGTGTTAGTGTTGAAAAACCACTTTTCGCACTTGTGTTAGTGTTGAAAAACCACTTTTCGCACTTGTGTTGGAGCAGGAAACGACTTTTGCACTTGTATTAGTGTGGAAAAAACACTTTTTGCACTTGTGATAGTGTTGAAAAACCACTTTTTGCACATGTGTTAGTGTTGAAAAACCACTTTTCGCACTTGTGTTGGTGCAGGAAACCACTTTTGCACTTGTATTAGTGTGGAAAAAACACTTTTCGCACTTGTGTTAGTGTTGAAAAACCACTTTTCGCACTTGTGTTAGTGTTGAAAAACCACTTTTCGCACTTGTGTTGTTGCAGGAAACCACTTTTGCACGTGTATTAGTGTGGAAAAAGCACTTTTTGCACTTGTGATAGTGTTGAAAAACCACTTTTCGCACTTGTGTTAGTGTTGTAAAACCACTTTTCGCACTTGTGTTAGTGCAGGAAACCACTTTTGCACTTGTATCAGTGTGGAAAAACCACTTTTCGCACTTGTGTTAGTGTTGAAAAACCACTTTTCGCACTTGTGTTAGTGTTGAAAAACCACTTTTCGCACTTGTGTTAGTGTGGAAAAACAACTTTTCACACTTGTGTTGGTGTTGAAAAACCACTTTTCGCACTTGTGTTAGTGTTGAAAAACCACTTTTCGCACTTGTGTTAGTGTTGAAAAACTACTTTTCGAGCTTGTGTTGGTGCAGGAAACCACTTTTGCACTTGTATTAGTGTGGAAAAACCACTTTTCGCACTTGTATTAGTGTTGAAAAACCACTTTTCGCACTTGTGTTAGTGTTGAAAAACCACTTTTCGCACTTGTGTTAGTGGTGAAAAACCACTTTTCGCACTTGTGTTAGTGTTGAAAAACCACTTTTCGCACTTGTGTTAGTGTTGAAAAAACACTTTTCGCACTTGTGTTGGTGCAGGAAACCACTTTTGCACTTGTATTAGTGTGGAAAAAGCACTTTTTGCACTTGTGATAGTGTTGAAAAACCACTTTTAGCACTTGTGTTAGTGTTGTTAAACCACTTTTCGCACTTGTGTTGGTGCAGGAAACCACTTTTGCACTTGTATTAGTGTGGAAAAAACACTTTTCGCACTTCTGTTAGTGTTGAAAAACCACTTTTCGCACTTGTGTTGGTGCAGGAAACCACTTTTGCACTTGTATTAGTGTGGAAAAAACACTTTTTGCACTTGTTTTAGTGTTGAAAAACCACTTTTTGCACTTGTGTTAGTGTTGAAAAACCACTTTTTGCACTTGTGTTAGTGTTGAAAAACCACTTTTCGCACTTGTGTTGGTGCAGGAAACCACTTTTGCACTTGTATTAGTGTGGAAAAAACACTTTTTGCACTTGTGATAGTGTTGAAAAACCACTTTTCGCACTTGTGTTAGTGTTGTAAAACCACTTTTCGCACTTGTGTTGTTGCAGGAAACCACTTTTCGCACTTGTGTTGTTGCAGGAAACCACTTTTGCACTTGTATTAGTGTGGAAAAAACACTTTTCGCACTTGTGTTAGTGTTGAAAAACCACTTTTCGCACTTGTGTTAGTGTTGAAAAACCACTTTTCGCACTTGTTTTAGTGTGGAAAAACCGCTTTTCACACTTGTGTTGGTGTTGAAAAACCACCTTTCGCACTTGTGTTAGTGTTGAAAAACCACTTTTCGCACTTGTGTTAGTGTTGAAAAACTACTTTTCGCGCTTGTGTTGGTGCAGGAAACCACTTTTGCACTTGTATTAGTGTGGAAAAACCACTTTTCGCACTTGTGTTAGTGTTGAAAAACCACTTTTCGCACTTGTGTTAGTGTTGAAAAACCACTTTTCGCACTTGTGTTGGTGCAGGAAACCACTTTTGCACTTGTATTAGTGTGGAAAAACCACTTTTCGCACTTGTGTTAGTGGTGAAATACCACTTTTCGCACTTGTGTTAGTGTTGAAAAACCACTTTTCGCACTTGTGTTAGTGTTGAAAAACCACTTTTCGCACTTGTGTTAGTGTTGAAAAACCACTTTTCGCACTTGTGTTAGTGTTGAAAAAACACTTTTCGCACTTGTGTTGGTGCAGGAAACCACTTTTGCACTTGTATTAGTGTGGAAAAAGCACTTTTTGCACTTGTGATAGTGTTGAAAATCCACTTTTCGCACTTGTGTTTGTGTTGTAAAACCACTTTTCGCCCTTGTGTTGGTGCAGGAAACCACTTTTGCACTTGTATTAGTGTGGAAAAAACACTTTTCGCACTTGTGTTAGTGTTGAAAAACCACTTTTCGCACTTGTGTTGGTGCAGGAAACCACTTTTGCACTTGTATTAGTGTGGAAAAAACACTTTTTGCACTTGTGATAGTGTTGAAAAACCACTTTTCGCACTTGTGTTAGTGTTGTAAAACCACTTTTCGCACTTGTGTTGTTGCAGGAAACCACTTTTCGCACTTGTGTTGTTGCAGGAAACCACTTTTGCACTTGTATTAGTGTGGAAAAAACACTTTTCGCACTTGTGTTAGTGTTGAAAAACCACTTTTCGCACTTGTGTTAGTGTTGAAAAACCACTTTTCGCACTTGTTTTAGTGTGGAAAAACCGCTTTTCACACTTGTGTTGGTGTTGAAAAACCACCTTTCGCACTTGTGTTAGTGTTGAAAAACCACTTTTCGCACTTGTGTTAGTGTTGAAAAACTACTTTTCGCGCTTGTGTTGGTGCAGGAAACCACTTTTGCACTTGTATTAGTGTGGAAAAACCACTTTTCGCACTTGTGTTAGTGTTGAAAAACCACTTTTCGCACTTGTGTTAGTGTTGAAAAACCACTTTTCGCACTTGTGTTGGTGCAGGAAACCACTTTTGCACTTGTATTAGTGTGGAAAAACCACTTTTCGCACTTGTGTTAGTGGTGAAATACCACTTTTCGCACTTGTGTTAGTGTTGAAAAACCACTTTTCGCACTTGTGTTAGTGTTGAAAAACCACTTTTTGCACTTGTGTTAGTGTTGAAAAACCACTTTTCGCACTTGTGTTAGTGTTGAAAAAACACTTTTCGCACTTGTGTTGGTGCAGGAAACCACTTTTGCACTTGTATTAGTGTGGAAAAAGCACTTTTTGCACTTGTGATAGTGTTGAAAAAACACTTTTCGCACTTGTGTTTGTGTTGTAAAACCACTTTTCGCACTTGTGTTGGTGCAGGAAACCACTTTTGCACTTGTATTAGTGTGGAAAAAACACTTTTCGCACTTGTGTTAGTGTTGAAAAACCACTTTTCGCACTTGTGTTGGTGCAGGAAACCACTTTTGCACTTATATTAGTGTGGAAAAAACACTTTTTGCACTTGTGTTAGTGTTGAAAAACCACTTTTTGCACTTGTGTTAGTGTTGAAAAACCACTTTTTGCACTTGTGTTAGTGTTGAAAAACCACTTTTCGCACTTGTGTTGGTGCAGGAAACCACTTTTGCACTTGTATTAGTGTGGAAAAAACACTTTTTGCACTTGTGATAGTGTTGAAAAACCTCTTTTCGCACTTGTGTTAGTGTTGTAAAACCACTTTTCGCACTTGTGTTGGTGCAGGAAACCACTTTTGCACTTGTATTAGTGTGGAAAAAACACTTTTCGCACTTGTGTTAGTGTTGAAAAACCACTTTTCGCACTTGTGTTAGTGTTGAAAAACCACTTTTTGCACTTGTGTTGGTGCAGGAAACCACTTTTGCACTTGTATTAGTGTGGAAAAACCACTTTTCGCACTTGTGTTAGTGTTTGAAAAACCACTTTTCGCACTTGTGTTAGTGTTGAAAAACCACTTTTTGCACCTGTGTTGGTGCAGGAAACCTCTTTTGCACTTGTATCAGTGTGGAAAAACCACTTTTCGCACTTGTGTTAGTGTTGAAAAACCACTTTTCGCACTTGTGTTAGTGTTGAAAAACCACTTTTCGCACTTGTGTTAGTGTGGAAAACCCACTTTTCGCACTTGTGTTAGTGTTGAAAAACCACTTTTTGCACTTGTGTTAGTGTTGAAAAACCACTTTTCGCACTTGTGTTAGTGTTGAAAAACTACTTTTCGCACTTGTGTTGGTGCAGGAAACCAATTTTGCACTTTTATTAGTGTGGAAAAAGCACTTTTTGCACTTGTGATAGTGTTGAAAAACCACTTTTTGCACCTGTGTTGATGCAGGAAACCACTTTTGCACTTGTATTAGTGTGGAAAAACCACTTTTCGCACTTGTGTTAGTGTTGAAAAACCACTTTTCGCACTTGTGTTAGTGTTGAAAAACCACTTTTCGCACTTGTGTTAGTGTGGAAAAACCACTTTTCACACTTGTGTTGGTGTTGAAAAACCACTTTTCGCACTTGTGTTAGTGTTGAAAAACCACTTTTCGCACTTGTGTTAGTGTTGAAAAACTACTTTTCACACTTGTGTTGGTGCAGGAAACCACTTTTGCACTTGTATTAGTGTGGAAAAACCACTTTTCGCACTTGTGTTAGTGTTGAAAAACCACTTTTCGCACTTGTGTTAGTGTTGAAAAACCACTTTTCGCACTTGTGTTAGTGTTGAAAAACCACTTTTCGCACTTGTGTTAGTGTTGAAAAACCACTTTTCGCACTTGTGTTAGTGTTGAAAAACAGCTTTTTGCACTTGTGTTGGTGCAGGAAACCACGTTTGCACTTGTATTAGTGTGGAAAAAACACTTTTTGCACTTGTGATAGTGTTGAAAAACCACTTTTCGCACTTGTGTTGGTGCAGGAAACCACTTTTGCACTTGTAATAGTGTGGAAAAACCACTTTTCGCACTTGTGTTAGTTTTTTTTTTTTTTTTTTTTTTTTTTTTGTATACAATATCGAGGCTCGTGAAAGAGCGAACATTAATCACACAGAAAGACAAACCGACACATAAAACATATAACATAGGGAGCGGTAGACAAGATGGGGAGAGAGGGGGAAGGACACAAACACAACATTTGAGAGCAGGGACCGAGAGACATGGAGACATCGAGAGATCTGAGAGAGGGCGAGGGCTTTGGGGGGGGGGGGGGGGGCGTGGGAAGGGGGCAGTGGGAGAGGTATAAAACATATGGACACTGCCAGGACTTCCAGGAAAGAAGTTGGAATTTCAAACAAGGTGGATCTGGGGTGAATTAGCGGGGGTAGAAAAGATCAAGGTTTTGGATGGGGGAAGATAAGAGATGGTGGTGAACAGCTGTTTTAAAGACCTGGAGGGAGGAGTGGGATTGAAGGGAGTGAGGGAGTTTGTTCCAGAGGCGGGAGAAAAGAGGAATGAAAGAGTGAAGGTGAGCGGAGAGCCGAGATTTCGGCAGTTTAACCATCAGAGGGTTGCTGGCAGATCTTGTGCGACCTGTAGGAATATTTGGGGGACAGAGCACAGAGAGAGCTGGGGGTGCAAGGCCGGAGAGGAGTCGGTAGAAGACAGAAAGACCACCTACCTGCCTGCGGTGAGTGAGTGAAAGGCCCTCAGAGATAGCTTCATCGCGGGAGATTCCAATAATTCTGAAAGCTTTGGTTTCAACAGCGTGAAGCCGAGCTAGGTGTGAGGCAGGAGCACCGGCCCATAGGGGAGAACAGTATTCCATTGAGCTGCGGATGAAAGCCTTGTATGTGGTGAGGAGCTCAGGTGTGCCGAGGAAGGACTTCGCACGACGGAGGATGCCCAGTCGGCGACTGGCTTTGGAGGCCAGTTTGGAAATGTGGTTTTCCCAAGAAAGATCATGGCAGATAGTGAGACCCAAAATCTTCAGCGACAGAACTTCTTGGAGAGGATTGTTGAGAAAGTAGATGGGAGGGTTGTCCAGTCGATCTTTTCGGAGAGACATAGTAAGAGTGTGAGATTTGTCAGGATTGAAAGACATGTTCCACTTGTTTGACCAGTCTGTGATTTTGTCCAGGTCTTCAGAGAGTGAGGAGGCAGCAGACTGCCGATCTGAGGGAAGAGGAATGGAGCGGCAGAGAGTGGAGTCATCAGCAAAGAGATAGAGAGGATTTTCGAGAGAGTCAGAGAGATCATTGATGAAGACCAGAAAAAGCACGGGGCCCAGAACACTGCCTTGGGGAACTCCAGCCTGAACAGGAAGAGGAGATGAGAGAAACCCATTCAGGGCCACACGTTGACGACGACTAGAGAGGAAGTCCGCCAGCCATGCGTGGAGATTTCCATGGATACCAAAGGAGGAGAGTTTGGTGAGCAGAGCGGGGTGCCAGACCGTGTCGAAGGCAAGTGATATGTCGAGGGAGACAGCTCTAATTTCCTGTTTGGCATTGAGGACCTCCATCCATTGTTGAGACAGCAGAAGCAGCATGTCCAGAGTAGAGTGACCTGGTCTGAAACCAAATTGATGATCAGAGATCAAGCCATTGGAGAAGAGGAAAGATTTCATATCAGAAGCAATGATGGATTCCATGACTTTGCTGATAATTGGGAGAAGGCTGATTGGTCTGTAGTTGCTAGGATCTGTTTTTGCACCTTTTTTGTGCAAAGCGGTGATGTTGGCTGATTTCCAAGCAGATGGCAGTTGACCTTGAGCAAAAGAGAGAGTGAAGAGAACAGAGAGAGGGTGAGATAGAGCAGCAGAGCAGGATTTTAGGACCCGTGGGCTGATGCCGTCGGGTCCAGTTGCAGAATCAGAGTCGAGGGTTGACAGAAACTTTTCCACCTTGTCAGGAGGAAAGGACACGGAGTCCAGGAGCAGCAGGGTACGACTGGGTATGGTGGGTACAGAGAGGGATGGGTTTGGGACACAAGATTTAGAGGCAAACACAGAGTTGAGGCATTCAGCTTTTTCACGTGCGGAGTCAGCTGTGTAGCCGTTTGAGGTAAGGGAGGGGATGGAGGGGGAACAAACACCAGAAACGGATTTGACCAGACGCCACCAGGATTTGGAAGAGGGAGACAGATAAGAGAGTTCGGTCTTGAGAACGGAGAGATATTGTTTCCTGGCTCTCCTGAGGGTGGACACACACTTGTTTCGGGCTTTGTGAAAGGAAATGAGATTTCCTTCCGTTGGATTTGCTTTCCAGGAGACGAAGGCAAGTTGTTTCTGGGCAACAGCCTCACCACAAGATTCCGTGTACCATGGACGGGAGGAAGGGTATGACAACTGAAGACGAGATGGGATAAATCTGTGCATGAGAGAGAGCAATTTACTTTGGAAGAATTCCCAGGATGAGTTGATGTCAGAGGTGGTAGAGATGGGAGACCAGTCCAGATGATTGATGGCTGCTTGAAGACCGTGCCAGTTGGCCTGAGTGAAATGCCAGACTCGTCGACGCTGAGCAGGCTCCCTGAGGATGGTCAGAGAGATGTCCACTTTAACAAGGACATGATCAGATGATCCGATCGGAGCAGAAGAAGAGCAGCAGACATTTTCAGGGAAGTTAGTCATAACCAAGTCCAGAAGAGAAGATGTTCCGTTGACTGAGATCCGGGTCGGGAAATTGACAGATTGTGTCAGTCCCAGTGAGTCGCAGAAGTCCTTTGCTGAGGAGCCATGGCTGGTGAGAGAGGTACCCACACCCAGCCAACTGGCATGATGACAGTTGAAATCACCACATATGAGGAAGAGAGAGTTGGGATGAGTAGATAGAAGTTGGTCCATATCATCAGACAGCGAGATGTAGATGGAGTCATCACTGTTTGGTGGACGGTACAACACACATATGAACAAGAGGTGGGAGCGAAGGGGAAGCCGTAGCCAGAGGTATTCCTGGGGGTGAGGTGGAGAGAGTGCAGTGCAGGGCGAGTGAGGAATAGAGTTTTTGATAAAGATAGCAACCCCGCCTCCAGGACGAGGCTCAGGTCTATCATACCGGAGGAGGGAGTAGCCCGGGAGAGATACTATGGAATCAGAGACATCATAAAGGAGGAAAGTTTCTGTTAAGCAGATCACGTCTGGTTTGACAGAAGCAACCTGTATGGAGAGATCAGTTAAGTTTGAACGAAGGCCCCGGATGTTTGAGGTCCATACCGTTAATGAAGAGGAAGGGGGAGCATCAGATACAGAACAGGGGGGAGGAGGGGTAGGGTAAGATGTGGAAGCGGTGGAAGAGGTAGGGAGAGCTGTTGAAGGTGTGTCAGAGATTTCAGAATAGCTCGGAGAAAGGGAAGGATGGGGCGGACAAAAGGTTTGATGGTGATTGGGTGAGCCACAATGAGGTGTTATTTGAGGAGGGGGAAGAGCGAGGCAGAAGGTTGGGGGAGATGGAGGTGAGAGTTTGAAGGGGGAAGAAGCGGGGAGGACGCTTTGAGGAGGGGGAGTGAGCGGGGGGAAATTGAGAAGCAATGAGGGTGGGGAGATTTGAAGGGGAGGGGTGAGGGGGGAGTTTGGGAGGGAAGGGACAAGGGGAGGGATTTGAAAGGGATGGGATATGGGGGAGATTTGGAGGGGAGGGGTGAGGCAGGAGTCTAGGAGGGGAGGGGCGAGGGGGCGTCTTGGCGGGGAGGGGTGAGGGAGTAGTTTAGGAGGGAGGGGGCAAGGGGGGAGATTTGAAAGGGATGGGTGATGGGGAAGATTTGGAGGGGAGGGGTGATGGGGAAGATTTGGAGGGGAGGGGTTATGGGGAAGATTTGGAGGGGAGGGGTGAGATTGGATTTTTGAAAGTGTACGATTTATGGGAAACGAACATTTATTGCAAAATGAGTTTCTTGTGACCTTCGAGTTAAAAATACGTTTAAGGATGCTGGATGGAGGATGGAGTGCAGGAGAGTTTAGGGAATGTAGAACAAAGGCACTATAGGAGATGGATATTTTTTTTGGGATGAATTGATTTGGTGAGCAAGTCGAAAGCAGCCTTTTAAAGAAGAAGAAGAAAAAGGTGTTATAAAATATGACGGAATACATAACTTGAGGGGAAAGTGTAAACATTGAAGGTTAATGAGTGAAAACTATCTGGGGAAATGGGGGAGAAACACGTGGTCGAAGAACGAACGAACGAATAAGAATGAATAAACGAATGAGAACAGAGAAGGAAATGTTTTTTTTTTTTTTGTTTTTTTTTGAGTTGAGATTTGAGATTTAGTGTTGAAAAACCACTTTTCGCACTTGTGTTGGTGCAGGAAACCACTTTTGCACTTGTATTAGTGTGGAAAAAACACTTTTTGCACTTGTGATAGTGTTGAAAAACCACTTTTCGCACTTGTGTTAGTGTTGAAAAACCACTTTTCGCACTTGTGTTGGTGCAGGAAACCACTTTTGCACTTGTATTAGTGTGGAAATAACCACTTTTCGCACTTGTGTTAGTGTTGAAAAACCACTTTTCGCACTTGTGTTAGTGTTGAAAAACCACTTTTCGCACTTGTGTTGGAGCAGGAAACGACTTTTGCACTTGTATTAGTGTGGAAAAAACACTTTTTGCACTTGTGATAGTGTTGAAAAACCACTTTTCGCACATGTGTTAGTGTTGAAAAACCACTTTTCGCACTTGTGTTGGTGCAGGAAACCACTTTTGCACTTATATTAGTGTGGAAAAAACACTTTTCGCACTTGTGTTAGTGTTGAAAAACCACTTTTCGCACTTGTGTTAGTGTTGAAAAACCACTTTTCGCACTTGTGTTGGTGCAGGAAACCACTTTTGCACTTGTATTAGTGTGGAAAACCACTTTTCGCACTTGTGTTAGTGTTGAAAAACCACTTTCGCACTTGTGTTAGTGTTCAAAAAACACTTTTCGCACTTGTGTTAATGTTGAAAAACCACTTTTCGCACTTGTGTTAGTGTTGACAAACCACTTTTCGCACTTGTGTTAGTGTTGAAAAACCACTATTCGCACTTGTGTTGGTGCAGGAAACCACTTTTGCACTTGTATTAGTGTGGAAAAAGCACTTTTTGCACTTGTGATAGTGTTGAAAAACCACTTTTCGCACTTGTGTTAGTGTTGTAAAACCACTTTTCGCACTTGTGTTGGTGCAGGAAACCACTTTTGCACTTGTATTAGTGTGGAAAAAACACTTTTCGCACTTGTGTTAGTGTTGAAAAACAACTTTTCGCACTTGTGTTGGTGCAGGAAACCACTTTTGCACTTGTATTAGTGTGGAAAAAACACTTTTTGCACTTGTGTTAGTGATGAAAAACCACTTTTTGCACTTGTGTTAGTGTTGAAAAACCACTTTTCGCACTTGTGTTGGTGCAGGAAACCACTTTTACACTTGTATTAGTGTGGAAAAAACACTTTTTGCACTTGTGATAGTGTTGAAAAACCACTTTCGCACTTGTGTTAGTGTTGAAAAACCACTTTTCGCACTTGTGTTGGTGCAGGAAACCACTTTTGCACTTGTATTAGTGTGGAAAAACCACTTTTCGCACTTGTGTTCGTGTTGAAAAACCACTTTTCGCACTTGTGTTAGTGTTGAAAAACACTTTTCGCACTTGTGTTGGTGCAGGAAACCACTTTTGCACTTGTATTAGTGTGGAAATAACCACTTATCGCACTTGTGTTAGTGTTGAAAAACCACTTTTCGCACTTGTGTTAGTGTTGAAAAACCACTTTTCGCACTTGTGTTGGAGCAGGAAACGACTTTTGCACTTGTATTAGTGTGGAAAAAACACTTTTTGCACTTGTGATAGTGTTGAAAACCACTTTTTGTACATGTGTTAGTGTTGAAAAACCACTTTTCGCACTTGTGTTGGTGCAGGAAACCACTTTTGCACTTGTATTAGTGTGGAAAAAACACTTTTCGCACTTGTGTTAGTGTTGAAAAACCACTTTTCGCACTTGTGTTAGTGTTGAAAAACCACTTTTCACACTTGTGTTGGTGCAGGAAACCACTTTTGCACGTGTATTAGTGTGGAAAAAGCACTTTTTGCACTTGTGATAGTGTTGAAAAACCACTTTTCGCACTTGTGTTAGTGTTGTAAAACGACTTTTCGCACTTGTGTTAGTGTAGGAAACCACTTTTGCACTTGTATCAGTGTGGAAAAACCACTTTTCGCACTTGTGTTAGTGTTGAAAAACCACTTTTCGCACTTGTGTTAGTGTTGAAAAACCACTTTTCGCACTTGTGTTAGTGTGGAAAAACCACTTTTCACACTTGTGTTGGTGTTGAAAAACCACTTTTCGCACTTGTGTTAGTGTTGAAAAACCACTTTTCGCACTTGTGTTGGTGCAGGAAACCACTTTTGCACTTGTATTAGTGTGGAAAAAGCACTTTTTGCACTTGTGATAGTGTTGAAAAACAGCTTTTCGCACTTGTGTTGGTGCAGGAAACCACGTTTGCACTTGTATTAGTGTGGTAAAACCACTTTTCGCACTTGTGTTAGTGTTGAAAAACCACTTTTCGCACATGTGTTAGTGTTGAAAAACCACTTTTCGCACTTGTGTTGGTGCAAGAAACCACTTTTGCACTTGTATTAGTGTGGAAAAAACACTTTTTGCACTTGTGATAGTGTTGAAAAACCACTTTTCGCACTTGTGTTAGTGTTGAAAAACCACTTTTCGCACTTGTGTTGGTGCAGGAAACCACTTTTGCACTTGTATCGGTGTGGGAAAAACCACTTTTCGCACTTGTGTTAGTGTTGAAAAACCACTTTTCGCACTTGTGTTAGTGTTGAAAAACCACTTTTCGCACTTGTGTTAGTGTGGAAAAACCACTTTTCACACTTGTGTTGGTGTTGAAAAACCACTTTTCGCACTTGTGTTAGTGTTGAAAAACCACTTTTCGCACTTGTGTTAGTGTTGAAAAACTACTTTTCGCACTTGTGTTGGTGCAGGAAACCACTTTTACACTTGTATTAGTGTGGAAAAACCACTTTTCGCACTTGTGTTAGTGTTGAAAAACCACTTTTCGCACTTGTGTTAGTGTTGAAAAACCACTTTTCGCACTTGTGTTGGTGCAGGAAACCACTTTTGCACTTGTATTAGTGTGGAAAACCACTTTTCGCACTTGTGTTAGTGTTGAAAAACCACTTTCGCACTTGTGTTAGTGTTCAAAAAACACTTTTCGCACTTGTGTTAATGTTGAAAAACCACTTTTCGCACTTGTGTTAGTGTTGACAAACCACTTTTCGCACTTGTGTTAGTGTTGAAAAACCACTATTCGCACTTGTGTTGGTGCAGGAAACCACTTTTGCACTTGTATTAGTGTGGAAAAAGCACTTTTTGCACTTGTGATAGTGTTGAAAAACCACTTTTCGCACTTGTGTTAGTGTTGTAAAACCACTTTTCGCACTTGTGTTGGTGCAGGAAACCACTTTTGCACTTGTATTAGTGTGGAAAAAACACTTTTCGCACTTGTGTTAGTGTTGAAAAACAACTTTTCGCACTTGTGTTGGTGCAGGAAACCACTTTTGCACTTGTATTAGTGTGGAAAAAACACTTTTTGCACTTGTGTTAGTGATGAAAAACCACTTTTTGCACTTGTGTTAGTGTTGAAAAACCACTTTTCGCACTTGTGTTGGTGCAGGAAACCACTTTTGCACTTGTATTAGTGTGGAAAAAACACTTTTTGCACTTGTGATAGTGTTGAAAAACCACTTTCGCACTTGTGTTAGTGTTGAAAAACCACTTTTCGCACTTGTGTTGGTGCAGAAAACCACTTTTGCACTTGTATTAGTGTGGAAAAACCACTTTTCGCACTTGTGTTCGTGTTGAAAAACCACTTTTCGCACTTGTGTTAGTGTTGAAAAACCACTTTTCGCACTTGTGTTGGTGCAGGAAACCACTTTTGCACTTGTATTAGTGTGGAAATAACCACTTATCGCACTTGTGTTAGTGTTGAAAAACCACTTTTCGCACTTGTGTTAGTGTTGAAAAACCACTTTTCGCACTTGTGTTGGAGCAGGAAACGACTTTTGCACTTGTATTAGTGTGGAAAAAACACTTTTTGCACTTGTGATAGTGTTGAAAACCACTTTTTGTACATGTGTTAGTGTTGAAAAACCACTTTTCGCACTTGTGTTGGTGCAGGAAACCACTTTTGCACTTGTATTAGTGTGGAAAAAACACTTTTCGCACTTGTGTTAGTGTTGAAAAACCACTTTTCGCACTTGTGTTAGTGTTGAAAAACCACTTTTCACACTTGTGTTGGTGCAGGAAACCACTTTTGCACGTGTATTAGTGTGGAAAAAGCACTTTTTGCACTTGTGATAGTGTTGAAAAACCACTTTTCGCACTTGTGTTAGTGTTGTAAAACGACTTTTCGCACTTGTGTTAGTGTAGGAAACCACTTTTGCACTTGTATCAGTGTGGAAAAACCACTTTTCGCACTTGTGTTAGTGTTGAAAAACCACTTTTCGCACTTGTGTTAGTGTTGAAAAACCACTTTTCGCACTTGTGTTAGTGTGGAAAAACCACTTTTCACACTTGTGTTGGTGTTGAAAAACCACTTTTCGCACTTGTGTTAGTGTTGAAAAACCACTTTTCGCACTTGTGTTAGTGTTGAAAAACTACTTTTCGCGCTTGTGTTGGTGCAGGAAACCACTTTTGCACTTGTATTAGTGTGGCAAAACCACTTTTCGCACTTGTATTAGTGTTGAAAAACCACTTTTCGCACTTGTGTTAGTGTTGAAAAACCACTTTTCGCACTTGTGTTAGTGGTGAAAAACCACTTTTCGCACTTGTGTTAGTGTTGAAAAACCACTTTTCGCACTTGTGTTAGTGTTGAAAAAACACTTTTCGCACTTGTGTTGGTGCAGGAAACCACTTTTGCACTTGTATTAGTGTGGAAAAAGCACTTTTTGCACTTGTGATAGTGTTGTAAAACCACTTTTCGCACTTGTGTTGGTGCAGGAAACCAATTTTGCACTTGTATTAGTGTGGAAAAAACACTTTTCGCACTTGTGTTAGTGTTGAAAAACCACTTTTCGCACTTGTGTTGGTGCAGGAAACCACTTTTGCACTTGTATTAGTGTGGAAAAAACACTTTTTGCACTTGTTTTAGTGTTGAAAACCACTTTTTGCACTTGTGTTAGTGTTGAAAAACCACTTTTTGCACTTGTGTTAGTGTTGAAAAACCACTTTTCGCACTTGTGTTGGTGCAGGAAACCACTTTTGCACTTGTATTAGTGTGGAAAAAACACTTTTCGCACTTGTGTTAGTGTTGAAAAACCACTTTTTGCACTTGTGTTAGTGTTGAAAAACCACTTTTCGCACTTGTGTTGGTGCAGGAAACCACTTTTGCACTTGTATTAGTGTGGAAAAAGCACTTTTTGCACTTGTGATAGTGTTGAAAAACCACTTTTCGCACTTGTGTTAGTGTTGTAAAACCACTTTTCGCACTTGTGTTGGTGCAGGAAACCACTTTTGCACTTGTATCAGTGTGGAAAAACCACTTTTCGCACTTGTATTAGTGTTGAAAAACCACTTTTCGCACTTGTGTTAGTGTTGAAAAACCACTTTTCGCACTTGTGTTCGTGTGGAAAAACCGCTTTTCACACTTGTGTTGGTGTTGAAAAACCACCTTTCGCACTTGTGTTAGTGTTGAAAAACCACTTTTCGCACTTGTGTTAGTGTTGAAAAACTACTTTTCGCGCTTGTGTTGGTGCAGGAAACCACTTTTGCAGTTGTATTAGTGTGGAAAAACCACTTTTCGCACTTGTGTTAGTGTTGAAAAACCACTTTTCGCACTTGTGTTAGTGTTGAAAAACCACTTTTCGCACTTGTGTTGGTGCAGGAAACCACTTTTGCACTTGTATTAGTGTGGAAAAACCACTTTTCGCACTTGTGTTAGTGGTGAAATACCACTTTTTGCAGTTGTGTTAGTGTTGAAAAACCACTTTTCGCACTTGTGTTAGTGTTGAAAAACCACTTTTTGCACTTGTGTTAGTGTTGAAAAACCACTTTTCGCACTTGTGTTAGTGTTGAAAAAACACTTTTCGCACTTGTGTTGGTGCAGGAAACCACTTTTGCACTTGTATTAGTGTGGAAAAAGCACTTTTTGCACTTGTAATAGTGTTGAAAAACCACTTTTCGCACTTGTGTTAGTGTTGTAAAACCACTTTTCGCACTTGTGTTAGTGTTGTAAAACCACTTTTCGCACTTGTGTTGGTGCAGGAAACCACTTTTGCACTTGTATTAGTGTGGAAAAAACACTTTTCGCACTTGTGTTAGTGTTGAAAAACCACCTTTCGCACTTGTGTTGGTGCAGGAAACCACTTTTGCACTTGTATTAGTGTGGAAAAAACACTTTTTGCACTTGTGTTAGTGTTGAAAAACCACTTTTTGCACTTGTGTTAGTGTTGAAAAACCACTTTTTGCACTTGTGTTAGTGTTGAAAAACCACTTTTCGCACTTGTGTTGGTGCAGGAAACCACTTTTGCACTTGTATTAGTGTGGAAAAAACACTTTTTGCACTTGTGATAGTGTTGAAAAACCACTTTTCGCACTTGTGTTAGTGTTGTAAAACCACTTTTCGCACTTGTGTTGGTGCAGGAAACCACTTTTGCACTTGTATTAGTGTGGAAAAAACACTTTTCACACTTGTGTTAGTGTTGAAAAACCACTTTTCGCACTTGTGTTAGTGTTGAAAAACCACTTTTCGCACTTGTGTTGGTGCAGGAAACCACTTTTGCACTTGTATTAGTGTGGAAAAAGCACTTTTTGCACTTGTGATAGTGTTGGAAAACCCCTTTTCGCACTTGTGTTAGTGTTGTAAAACCACTTTTCGCACTTGTGTGGGTGCAGGAAACCACTTTTGCACTTGTATCAGTGTGGAAAAACCACTTTTCGCACTTGTGTTAGTGTTGAAAAACCACTTTTCGCACTTGTGTTAGTGTTGAAAAACCACTTTTCGCACTTGTGTTAGTGTGAAAAAAACCACTTTTCACACTTGTGTTGGTGCAGGAAACCACTTTTGCACTTGTATTAGTGTGGAAAAACCACTTTTCGCACTTGTATTAGTGTTGAAAAACCACTTTTCGCACTTGTGTTAGTGTTGAAAAACGACTTTTCGCACTTGTGTTAGTGGTGAAAAACCACTTTTCGCACTTGTGTTAGTGTTGAAAAACCACTTTTCGCACTTGTGTTAGTGTTGAAAAAACACTTTTCGCACTTGTGTTGGTGCAGGAAACCACTTTTGCACTTGTATTAGTGTGGTAAAACCACTTTTCGCACTTGTGTTAGTGTTGAAAAACCACTTTTCGCACATGTGTTAGTGTTGAAAAACCACTTTTCGCACTTGTGTTGGTGCAGGAAACCACTTTTGCACTTGTATTAGTGTGGAAAAAACACTTTTTGCACTTGTGATAGTGTTGAAAAACCACTTTTCGCACTTGTGTTAGTGTTGAAAAACCACTTTTCGCACTTGTGTTGGTGCAGGAAACCACTTTTGCACTTGTATCGGTGTGGAAAAACCACTTTTCGCACTTGTGTTAGTGTTGAAAAACCACTTTTCGCACTTGTGTTAGTGTTGAAAAACCACTTTTCGCACTTGTGTTAGTGTGGAAAAACCACTTTTCACACTTGTTAGGTGTTGAAAAACCACTTTTCGCACTTGTGTTAGTGTTGAAAAACCACTTTTCGCACTTGTGTTAGTGTTGAAAAACTACTTTTCGCACTTGTGTTGGTGCAGGAAACCACTTTTACACTTGTATTAGTGTGGAAAAACCACTTTTCGCACTTGTGTTAGTGTTGAAAAACCTCTTTTCGCACTTGTGTTAGTGTTGAAAAACCACTTTTCACACTTGTGTTGGTGCAGGAAACCACTTTTGCACTTGTATTAGTGTGGAAAAACCACTTTTCGCACTTGTGTTAGTGTTGAAAAACCACTTTTCGCACTTGTGTTAGTGTTCAAAAAACACTTTTCGCACTTGTGTTAGTGTTGAAAAACCACTTTTCGCACTTGTGTTAGTGTTGACAAACCACTTTTCGCACTTGTGTTAGTGTTGAAAAACCACTATTCGCACTTGTGTTGGTGCAGGAAACCACTTTTGCACTTGTATTAGTGTGGAAAAAGCACTTTTTGCACTTGTGATAGTGTTGAAAAAACACTTTTCGCACTTGTGTTAGTGTTGTAAAACCACTTTTCGCACTTGTGTTGGTGCAGGAAACCACTTTTGCACTTGTATTAGTGTGGAAAAAACACTTTTCGCACTTGTGTTAGTGTTGAAAAACCACTTTTCGCACTTGTGTTGGTGCAGGAAACCACTTTTGCACTTGTATTAGTGTGGAAAAAACACTTTTTGCACTTGTGTTAGTGATGAAAAACCACTTTTTGCACTTGTGTTCGTGTTGAAAAACCACTTTTCGCACTTGTGTTAGTGTTGAAAAACCACTTTTCGCACTTGTGTTGGTGCAGGAAACCACTTTTGCACTTGTATTAGTGTGGAAAAAACACTTTTTGCACTTGTGATAGTGTTGAAAAACCACTTTCGCACTTGTGTTAGTGTTGAAAAACCACTTTTCGCACTTGTGTTGGTGCAGGAAACCACTTTTGCACTTGTATTAGTGTGGAAAAACCACTTTTCGCACTTGTGTTCGTGTTGAAAAACCACTTTTCGCACTTGTGTTAGTGTTGAAAAACCACTTTTCGCACTTGTGTTGGTGCAGGAAACCACTTTTGCACTTGTATTAGTGTGGAAATAACCACTTATCGCACTTGTGTTAGTGTTGAAAAACCACTTTTCGCACTTGTGTTAGTGTTGAAAAACCACTTTTCGCACTTGTGTTGGAGCAGGAAACGACTTTTGCACTTGTATTAGTGTGGAAAAAACACTTTTTGCACTTGTGATAGTGTTGAAAAACCACTTTTCGCACTTGTGTTAGTGTTGAAAAACCACTTTTCGCACTTGTGTTGGTGCAGGAAACCACTTTTGCACTTGTATCGGTGTGGAAAAACCACTTTTCGCACTTGTGTTAGTGTTGAAAAACCACTTTTCGCACTTGTGTTAGTGTTGAAAAACCACTTTTCGCACTTGTGTTAGTGTGGAAAAACCACTTTTCACACTTGTGTTGGTGTTGAAAAACCACTTTTCGCACTTGTGTTAGTGTTGAAAAACCACTTTTCGCACTTGTGTTAGTGTTGAAAAACTACTTTTCGCACTTGTGTTGGTGCAGGAAACCACTTTTACACTTGTATTAGTGTGGAAAAACCACTTTTCGCACTTGTGTTAGTGTTGAAAAACCTCTTTTCGCACTTGTGTTAGTGTTGAAAAACCACTTTTCACACTTGTGTTGGTGCAGGAAACCACTTTTGCACTTGTATTAGTGTGGAAAAACCACTTTTCGCACTTGTGTTAGTGTTGAAAAACCACTTTTCGCACTTGTGTTAGTGTTCAAAAAACACTTTTCGCACTTGTGTTAGTGTTGAAAAACCACTTTTCGCACTTGTGTTAGTGTTGACAAACCACTTTTCGCACTTGTGTTAGTGTTGAAAAACCACTATTCGCACTTGTGTTGGTGCAGGAAACCACTTTTGCACTTGTATTAGTGTGGAAAAAGCACTTTTTGCACTTGTGATAGTGTTGAAAAAACACTTTTCGCACTTGTGTTAGTGTTGTAAAACCACTTTTCGCACTTGTGTTGGTGCAGGAAACCACTTTTGCACTTGTATTAGTGTGGAAAAAACACTTTTCGCACTTGTGTTAGTGTTGAAAAACCACTTTTCGCACTTGTGTTGGTGCAGGAAACCACTTTTGCACTTGTATTAGTGTGGAAAAAACACTTTTTGCACTTGTGTTAGTGATGAAAAACCACTTTTTGCACTTGTGTTCGTGTTGAAAAACCACTTTTCGCACTTGTGTTAGTGTTGAAAAACCACTTTTCGCACTTGTGTTGGTGCAGGAAACCACTTTTGCACTTGTATTAGTGTGGAAAAAACACTTTTTGCACTTGTGATAGTGTTGAAAAACCACTTTCGCACTTGTGTTAGTGTTGAAAAACCACTTTTCGCACTTGTGTTGGTGCAGGAAACCACTTTTGCACTTGTATTAGTGTGGAAAAACCACTTTTCGCACTTGTGTTCGTGTTGAAAAACCACTTTTCGCACTTGTGTTAGTGTTGAAAAACCACTTTTCGCACTTGTGTTGGTGCAGGAAACCACTTTTGCACTTGTATTAGTGTGGAAATAACCACTTATCGCACTTGTGTTAGTGTTGAAAAACCACTTTTCGCACTTGTGTTAGTGTTGAAAAACCACTTTTCGCACTTGTGTTGGAGCAGGAAACGACTTTTGCACTTGTATTAGTGTGGAAAAAACACTTTTTGCACTTGTGATAGTGTTGAAAAACCACTTTTTGCACATGTGTTAGTGTTGAAAAACCACTTTTCGCACTTGTGTTGGTGCAGGAAACCACTTTTGCACTTGTATTAGTGTGGAAAAAACACTTTTCGCACTTGTGTTAGTGTTGAAAAACCACTTTTCGCACTTGTGTTAGTGTTGAAAAACCACTTTTCGCACTTGTGTTGTTGCAGGAAACCACTTTTGCACGTGTATTAGTGTGGAAAAAGCACTTTTTGCACTTGTGATAGTGTTGAAAAACCACTTTTCGCACTTGTGTTAGTGTTGTAAAACCACTTTTCGCAGTTGTGTTAGTGCAGGAAACCACTTTTGCACTTGTATCAGTGTGGAAAAACCACTTTTCGCACTTGTGTTAGTGTTGAAAAACCACTTTTCGCACTTGTGTTAGTGTTGAAAAACCACTTTTCGCACTTGTGTTAGTGTGGAAAAACAACTTTTCACACTTGTGTTGGTGTTGAAAAACCACTTTTCGCACTTGTGTTAGTGTTGGAAAACCACTTTTCGCACTTGTGTTAGTGTTGAAAAACTACTTTTCGAGCTTGTGTTGGTGCAGGAAACCACTTTTGCACTTGTATTAGTGTGGAAAAACCACTTTTCGCACTTGTATTAGTGTTGAAAAACCACTTTTCGCACTTGTGTTAGTGTTGAAAAACCACTTTTCGCACTTGTGTTAGTGGTGAAAAACCACTTTTCGCACTTGTGTTAGTGTTGAAAAACCACTTTTCGCACTTGTGTTAGTGTTGAAAAAACACTTTTCGCACTTGTGTTGGTGCAGGAAACCACTTTTGCACTTGTATTAGTGTGGAAAAAGCACTTTTTGCACTTGTGATAGTGTTGAAAAACCACTTTTAGCACTTGTGTTAGTGTTGTTAAACCACTTTTCGCACTTGTGTTGGTGCAGGAAACCACTTTTGCACTTGTATTAGTGTGGAAAAAACACTTTTCGCACTTCTGTTAGTGTTGAAAAACGACTTTTCGCACTTGTGTTGGTGCAGGAAACCACTTTTGCACTTGTATTAGTGTGGAAAAAACACTTTTTGCACTTGTTTTAGTGTTGAAAAACCACTTTTTGCACTTGTGTTAGTGTTGAAAAACCACTTTTTGCACTTGTGTTAGTGTTGAAAAACCACTTTTCGCACTTGTGTTGGTGCAGAAAACCACTTTTGCACTTGTATTAGTGTGGAAAAAACACTTTTTGCACTTGTGATAGTGTTGAAAAACCACTTTTCGCACTTGTGTTAGTGTTGTAAAACCAATTTTCGCACTTGTGTTGTTGCAGGAAACCACTTTTCGCACTTGTGTTGTTGCAGGAAACCACTTTTGCACTTGTATTAGTGTGGAAAAAACACTTTTCGCACTTGTGTTAGTGTTGAAAAACCACTTTTCGCACTTGTGTTAGTGTTGAAAAACCAATTTTCGCACTTGTTTTAGTGTGGAAAAACCGCTTTTCACACTTGTGTTGGTGTTGAAAAACCACCTTTCGCACTTGTGTTAGTGTTGAAAAACCACTTTTCGCACTTGTGTTAGTGTTGAAAAACTACTTTTCGCGCTTGTGTTGGTGCAGGAAACCACTTTTGCACTTGTATTAGTGTGGAAAAACCACTTTTCGCACTTGTGTTAGTGTTGAAAAACCACTTTTCGCACTTGTGTTAGTGTTGAAAAACCACTTTTCGCACTTGTGTTGGTGCAGGAAACCACTTTTGCACTTGTATTAGTGTGGAAAAACCACTTTTCGCACTTGTGTTAGTGGTGAAATACCACTTTTCGCACTTGTGTTAGTGTTGAAAAACCACTTTTCGCACTTGTGTTAGTGTTGAAAAACCACTTTTCGCACTTGTGTTAGTGTTGAAAAACCACTTTTCGCACTTGTGTTAGTGTTGAAAAAACACTTTTCGCACTTGTGTTGGTGCAGGAAACCACTTTTGCACTTGTATTAGTGTGGAAAAAGCACTTTTTGCACTTGTGATAGTGTTGAAAAACCACTTTTCGCACTTGTGTTTGTGTTGTAAAACCACTTTTCGCACTTGTGTTGGTGCAGGAAACCACTTTTGCACTTGTATTAGTGTGGAAAAAACACTTTTCGCACTTGTGTTAGTGTTGAAAAACCACTTTTCGCACTTGTGTTGGTGCAGGAAACCACTTTTGCACTTGTATTAGTGTGGAAAAAACACTTTTTGCACTTGTGATAGTGTTGAAAAACCACTTTTCGCACTTGTGTTAGTGTTGTAAAACCACTTTTCGCACTTGTGTTGTTGCAGGAAACCACTTTTCGCACTTGTGTTGGTGCAGGAAACCACTTTTGCACTTGTATTAGTGTGGAAAAAACACTTTTCGCACTTGTGTTAGTGTTGAAAAACCACTTTTCGCACTTGTGTTGGTGCAGGAAACCACTTTTGCACTTGTATTAGTGTGGAAAAAGCACTTTTTGCACTTGTAATAGTGTTGAAAAACCACTTTTCGCACTTGTGTTAGTGTTGTAAAACCACTTTTCGCACTTGTGTTGGTGCAGGAAACCACTTTTGCACTTGTATTAGTGTGGAAAAAACACTTTTCGCACTTGTGTTAGTGTTGAAAAACCACTTTTCGCACTTGTGTTGGTGCAGGAAACCACTTTTGCACTTGTATTAGTGTGGAAAAAACACTTTTTGCACTTGTGTTAGTGTTGAAAAACCACTTTTTGCACTTGTGTTAGTGTTGAAAAACCACTTTTTGCACTTGTGTTAGTGTTGAAAAACCACTTTTCGCACTTGTGTTGGTGCAGGAAACCACTTTTGCACTTGTATTAGTGTGGAAAAAACACTTTTTGCACTTGTGATAGTGTTGAAAAACCACTTTTCGCACTTGTGTTAGTGTTGTAAAACCACTTTTCGCACTTGTGTTGGTGCAGGAAACCACTTTTGCACTTGTATTAGTGTGGAAAAAACACTTTTCACACTTGTGTTAGTGTTGAAAAACCACTTTTCGCACTTGTGTTAGTGTTGAAAAACCACTTTTTGCACTTGTGTTGGTGCAGGAAACCACTTTTGCACTTGTATTAGTGTGGAAAAAGCACTTTTTGCACTTGTGATAGTGTTGGAAAACCACTTTTCGCACTTGTGTTAGTGTTGTAAAACCACTTTTCGCACTTGTGTGGGTGCAGGAAACCACTTTTGCACTTGTATCAGTGTGGAAAAACCACTTTTCGCACTTGTGTTAGTGTTGAAAAACCACTTTTCGCACTTGTGTTAGTGTTGAAAAACCACTTTTCGCACTTGTGTTAGTGTGGAAAAACCACTTTTCACACTTGTGTTGGTGTTGAAAAACCACTTTTCGCACTTGTGTTAGTGTTGAAAAACCACTTTTCGCACTTGTGTTAGTGTTGAAAAACTACTTTTCGCGCTTGTGTTGGTGCAGGAAACCACTTTTGCACTTGTATTAGTGTGGAAAAACCACTTTTCGCACTTGTATTAGTGTTGAAAAACCACTTTTCGCACTTGTGTTAGTGTTGAAAAACGACTTTTCGCACTTGTGTTAGTGGTGAAAAACCACTTTTCGCACTTGTGTTAGTGTTGAAAAACCACTTTTCGCACTTGTGTTAGTGTTGAAAAAACACTTTTCGCACTTGTGTTGGTGCAGGAAACCACTTTTGCACTTGTATTAGTGTGGTAAAACCACTTTTCGCACTTGTGTTAGTGTTGAAAAACCACTTTTCGCACATGTGTTAGTGTTGAAAAACCACTTTTCGCACTTGTGTTGGTGCAGGAAACCACTTTTGCACTTGTATTAGTGTGGAAAAACACTTTTTGCACTTGTGATAGTGTTGAAAAACCACTTTTCGCACTTGTGTTAGTGTTGAAAAACCACTTTTCGCACTTGTGTTGGTGCAGGAAACCACTTTTGCACTTGTATCGGTGTGGAAAACCACTTTTCGCACTTGTGTTAGTGTTGAAAAACCACTTTTCGCACTTGTGTTAGTGTTGAAAAACCACTTTTCGCACTTGTGTTAGTGTGGAAAAACCACTTTTCACACTTGTGTTGGTGTTGAAAAACCACTTTTCGCACTTGTGTTAGTGTTGAAAAACCACTTTTCGCACTTGTGTTAGTGTTGAAAAACTACTTTTCGCACTTGTGTTGGTGCAGGAAACCACTTTTACACTTGTATTAGTGTGGAAAAACCACTTTTCGCACTTGTGTTAGTGTTGAAAAACCTCTTTTCGCACTTGTGTTAGTGTTGAAAAACCACTTTTCACACTTGTGTTGGTGCAGGAAACCACTTTTGCACTTGTATTAGTGTGGAAAAACCACTTTTCGCACTTGTGTTAGTGTTGAAAAACCACTTTTCGCACTTGTGTTTGTGTTGTAAAACCACTTTTCGCCCTTGTGTTGGTGCAGGAAACCACTTTTGCACTTGTATTAGTGTGGAAAAAACACTTTTCGCACTTGTGTTAGTGTTGAAAAACCACTTTTCGCACTTGTGTTGGTGCAGGAAACCACTTTTGCACTTGTATTAGTGTGGAAAAAACACTTTTTGCACTTGTGATAGTGTTGAAAAACCACTTTTCGCACTTGTGTTAGTGTTGTAAAACCACTTTTCGCACTTGTGTTGTTGCAGGAAACCACTTTTCGCACTTGTGTTGTTGCAGGAAACCACTTTTGCACTTGTATTAGTGTGGAAAAAACACTTTTCGCACTTGTGTTAGTGTTGAAAAACCACTTTTCGCACTTGTGTTAGTGTTGAAAAACCACTTTTCGCACTTGTTTTAGTGTGGAAAAACCGCTTTTCACACTTGTGTTGGTGTTGAAAAACCACCTTTCGCACTTGTGTTAGTGTTGAAAAACCACTTTTCGCACTTGTGTTAGTGTTGAAAAACTACTTTTCGCGCTTGTGTTGGTGCAGGAAACCACTTTTGCACTTGTATTAGTGTGGAAAAACCACTTTTCGCACTTGTGTTAGTGTTGAAAAACCACTTTTCGCACTTGTGTTAGTGTTGAAAAACCACTTTTCGCACTTGTGTTGGTGCAGGAAACCACTTTTGCACTTGTATTAGTGTGGAAAAACCACTTTTCGCACTTGTGTTAGTGGTGAAATACCACTTTTCGCACTTGTGTTAGTGTTGAAAAACCACTTTTCGCACTTGTGTTAGTGTTGAAAAACCACTTTTTGCACTTGTGTTAGTGTTGAAAAACCACTTTTCGCACTTGTGTTAGTGTTGAAAAAACACTTTTCGCACTTGTGTTGGTGCAGGAAACCACTTTTGCACTTGTATTAGTGTGGAAAAAGCACTTTTTGCACTTGTGATAGTGTTGAAAAAACACTTTTCGCACTTGTGTTTGTGTTGTAAAACCACTTTTCGCACTTGTGTTGGTGCAGGAAACCACTTTTGCACTTGTATTAGTGTGGAAAAAACACTTTTCGCACTTGTGTTAGTGTTGAAAAACCACTTTTCGCACTTGTGTTGGTGCAGGAAACCACTTTTGCACTTATATTAGTGTGGAAAAAACACTTTTTGCACTTGTGTTAGTGTTGAAAAACCACTTTTTGCACTTGTGTTAGTGTTGAAAAACCACTTTTTGCACTTGTGTTAGTGTTGAAAAACCACTTTTCGCACTTGTGTTGGTGCAGGAAACCACTTTTGCACTTGTATTAGTGTGGAAAAAACACTTTTTGCACTTGTGATAGTGTTGAAAAACCTCTTTTCGCACTTGTGTTAGTGTTGTAAAACCACTTTTCGCACTTGTGTTGGTGCAGGAAACCACTTTTGCACTTGTATTAGTGTGGAAAAAACACTTTTCGCACTTGTGTTAGTGTTGAAAAACCACTTTTCGCACTTGTGTTAGTGTTGAAAAACCACTTTTTGCACTTGTGTTGGTGCAGGAAACCACTTTTGCACTTGTATTAGTGTGGAAAAACCACTTTTCGCACTTGTGTTAGTGTTGAAAAACCACTTTTCGCACTTGTGTTAGTGTTGAAAAACCACTTTTTGCACCTGTGTTGGTGCAGGAAACCTCTTTTGCACTTGTATCAGTGTGGAAAAAACCACTTTTCGCACTTGTGTTAGTGTTGAAAAAACCACTTTTCGCACTTGTGTTAGTGTTGAAAAACCACTTTTCGCACTTGTGTTAGTGTGGAAAACCCACTTTTCGCACTTGTGTTAGTGTTGAAAAACCACTTTTTGCACTTGTGTTAGTGTTGAAAAACCACTTTTCGCACTTGTGTTAGTGTTGAAAAACTACTTTTCGCACTTGTGTTGGTGCAGGAAACCAATTTTGCACTTTTATTAGTGTGGAAAAAGCACTTTTTGCACTTGTGATAGTGTTGAAAAACCACTTTTTGCACCTGTGTTGATGCAGGAAACCACTTTTGCACTTGTATTAGTGTGGAAAAACCACTTTTCGCACTTGTGTTAGTGTTGAAAAACCACTTTTCGCACTTGTGTTAGTGTTGAAAAACCACTTTTCGCACTTGTGTTAGTGTGGAAAAACCACTTTTCACACTTGTGTTGGTGTTGAAAAACCACTTTTCGCACTTGTGTTAGTGTTGAAAAACCACTTTTCGCACTTGTGTTAGTGTTGAAAAACTACTTTTCACACTTGTGTTGGTGCAGGAAACCACTTTTGCACTTGTATTAGTGTGGAAAAACCACTTTTCGCACTTGTGTTAGTGTTGAAAAACCACTTTTCGCACTTGTGTTAGTGTTGAAAAACCACTTTTCGCACTTGTGTTAGTGTTGAAAAACCACTTTTCGCACTTGTGTTAGTGTTGAAAAACCACTTTTCGCACTTGTGTTAGTGTTGAAAAACAGCTTTTTGCACTTGTGTTGGTGCAGGAAACCACGTTTGCACTTGTATTAGTGTGGAAAAAACACTTTTTGCACTTGTGATAGTGTTGAAAAACCACTTTTCGCACTTGTGTTGGTGCAGGAAACCACTTTTGCACTTGTAATAGTGTGGAAAAACCACTTTTCGCACTTGTGTTAGTTTTTTTTTTTTTTTTTTTTTTTTTTTGTATACAATATCGAGGCTCGTGAAAGAGCGAACATTAATCACACAGAAAGACAAACCGACACATAAAACATATAACATAGGGAGCGGTAGACAAGATGGGGAGAGAGGGGGAAGGACACAAACACAACATTTGAGAGCAGGGACCGAGAGACATGGAGACATCGAGAGATCTGAGAGAGGGCGAGGGCTTTGGGGGGGGGGGGGGGGGGGGGCGTGGGAAGGGGGCAGTGGGAGAGGTATAAAACATATGGACACTGCCAGGACTTCCAGGAAAGAAGTTGGAATTTCAAACAAGGTGGATCTGGGGTGAATTAGCGGGGGTAGAAAAGATCAAGGTTTTGGATGGGGGAAGATAAGAGATGGTGGTGAACAGCTGTTTTAAAGACCTGGAGGGAGGAGTGGGATTGAAGGGAGTGAGGGAGTTTGTTCCAGAGGCGGGAGAAAAGAGGAATGAAAGAGTGAAGGTGAGCGGAGAGCCGAGATTTCGGCAGTTTAACCATCAGAGGGTTGCTGGCAGATCTTGTGCGACCTGTAGGAATATTTGGGGGACAGAGCACAGAGAGAGCTGGGGGTGCAAGGCCGGAGAGGAGTCGGTAGAAGACAGAAAGACCACCTACCTGCCTGCGGTGAGTGAGTGAAAGGCCCTCAGAGATAGCTTCATCGCGGGAGATTCCAATAATTCTGAAAGCTTTGGTTTCAACAGCGTGAAGCCGAGCTAGGTGTGAGGCAGGAGCACCGGCCCATAGGGGAGAACAGTATTCCATTGAGCTGCGGATGAAAGCCTTGTATGTGGTGAGGAGCTCAGGTGTGCCGAGGAAGGACTTCGCACGACGGAGGATGCCCAGTCGGCGACTGGCTTTGGAGGCCAGTTTGGAAATGTGGTTTTCCCAAGAAAGATCATGGCAGATAGTGAGACCCAAAATCTTCAGCGACAGAACTTCTTGGAGAGGATTGTTGAGAAAGTAGATGGGAGGGTTGTCCAGTCGATCTTTTCGGAGAGACATAGTAAGAGTGTGAGATTTGTCAGGATTGAAAGACATGTTCCACTTGTTTGACCAGTCTGTGATTTTGTCCAGGTCTTCAGAGAGTGAGGAGGCAGCAGACTGCCGATCTGAGGGAAGAGGAATGGAGCGGCAGAGAGTGGAGTCATCAGCAAAGAGATAGAGAGGATTTTCGAGAGAGTCAGAGAGATCATTGATGAAGACCAGAAAAAGCACGGGGCCCAGAACACTGCCTTGGGGAACTCCAGCCTGAACAGGAAGAGGAGATGAGAGAAACCCATTCAGGGCCACACGTTGACGACGACTAGAGAGGAAGTCCGCCAGCCATGCGTGGAGATTTCCATGGATACCAAAGGAGGAGAGTTTGGTGAGCAGAGCGGGGTGCCAGACCGTGTCGAAGGCACGTGATATGTCGAGGGAGACAGCTCTAATTTCCTGTTTGGCATTGAGGACCTCCATCCATTGTTGAGACAGCAGAAGCAGCATGTCCAGAGTAGAGTGACCTGGTCTGAAACCAAATTGATGATCAGAGATCAAGCCATTGGAGAAGAGGAAAGATTTCATATCAGAAGCAATGATGGATTCCATGACTTTGCTGATAATTGGGAGAAGGCTGATTGGTCTGTAGTTGCTAGGATCTGTTTTTGCACCTTTTTTGTGCAAAGCGGTGATGTTGGCTGATTTCCAAGCAGATGGCAGTTGACCTTGAGCAAAAGAGAGAGTGAAGAGAACAGAGAGAGGGTGAGATAGAGCAGCAGAGCAGGATTTTAGGACCCGTGGGCTGATGCCGTCGGGTCCAGTTGCAGAATCAGAGTCGAGGGTTGACAGAAACTTTTCCACCTTGTCAGGAGGAAAGGACACGGAGTCCAGGAGCAGCAGGGTACGACTGGGTATGGTGGGTACAGAGAGGGATGGGTTTGGGACACAAGATTTAGAGGCAAACACAGAGTTGAGGCATTCAGCTTTTTCACGTGCGGAGTCAGCTGTGTAGCCGTTTGAGGTAAGGGAGGGGATGGAGGGGGAACAAACACCAGAAACGGATTTGACCAGACGCCACCAGGATTTGGAAGAGGGAGACAGATAAGAGAGTTCGGTCTTGAGAACGGAGAGATATTGTTTCCTGGCTCTCCTGAGGGTGGACACACACTTGTTTCGGGCTTTGTGAAAGGAAATGAGATTTCCTTCCGTTGGATTTGCTTTCCAGGAGACGAAGGCAAGTTGTTTCTGGGCAACAGCCTCACCACAAGATTCCGTGTACCATGGACGGGAGGAAGGGTATGACAACTGAAGACGAGATGGGATAAATCTGTGCATGAGAGAGAGCAATTTACTTTGGAAGAATTCCCAGGATGAGTTGATGTCAGAGGTGGTAGAGATGGGAGACCAGTCCAGATGATTGATGGCTGCTTGAAGACCGTGCCAGTTGGCCTGAGTGAAATGCCAGACTCGTCGACGCTGAGCAGGCTCCCTGAGGATGGTCAGAGAGATGTCCACTTTAACAAGGACATGATCAGATGATCCGATCGGAGCAGAAGAAGAGCAGCAGACATTTTCAGGGAAGTTAGTCATAACCAAGTCCAGAAGAGAAGATGTTCCGTTGACTGAGATCCGGGTCGGGAAATTGACAGATTGTGTCAGTCCCAGTGAGTCGCAGAAGTCCTTTGCTGAGGAGCCATGGCTGGTGAGAGAGGTACCCACACCCAGCCAACTGGCATGATGACAGTTGAAATCACCACATATGAGGAAGAGAGAGTTGGGATGAGTAGATAGAAGTTGGTCCATATCATCAGACAGCGAGATGTAGATGGAGTCATCACTGTTTGGTGGACGGTACAACACACATATGAACAAGAGGTGGGAGCGAAGGGGAAGCCGTAGCCAGAGGTATTCCTGGGGGTGAGGTGGAGAGAGTGCAGTGCAGGGCGAGTGAGGAATAGAGTTTTTGATAAAGATAGCAACCCCGCCTCCAGGACGAGGCTCAGGTCTATCATACCGGAGGAGGGAGTAGCCCGGGAGAGATACTATGGAATCAGAGACATCATAAAGGAGGAAAGTTTCTGTTAAGCAGATCACGTCTGGTTTGACAGAAGCAACCTGTATGGAGAGATCAGTTAAGTTTGAACGAAGGCCCCGGATGTTTGAGGTCCATACCGTTAATGAAGAGGAAGGGGGAGCATCAGATACAGAACAGGGGGGAGGAGGGGTAGGGTAAGATGTGGAAGCGGTGGAAGAGGTAGGGAGAGCTGTTGAAGGTGTGTCAGAGATTTCAGAATAGCTCGGAGAAAGGGAAGGATGGGGCGGACAAAAGGTTTGATGGTGATTGGGTGAGCCACAATGAGGTGTTATTTGAGGAGGGGGAAGAGCGAGGCAGAAGGTTGGGGGAGATGGAGGTGAGAGTTTGAAGGGGGAAGAAGCGGGGAGGACGCTTTGAGGAGGGGGAGTGAGCGGGGGGAAATTGAGAAGCAATGAGGGTGGGGAGATTTGAAGGGGAGGGGTGAGGGGGGAGTTTGGGAGGGAAGGGACAAGGGGAGGGATTTGAAAGGGATGGGATATGGGGGAGATTTGGAGGGGAGGGGTGAGGCAGGAGTCTAGGAGGGGAGGGGCGAGGGGGCGTCTTGGCGGGGAGGGGTGAGGGAGTAGTTTAGGAGGGAGGGGGCAAGGGGGGAGATTTGAAAGGGATGGGTGATGGGGAAGATTTGGAGGGGAGGGGTGATGGGGAAGATTTGGAGGGGAGGGGTTATGGGGAAGATTTGGAGGGGAGGGGTGAGATTGGATTTTTGAAAGTGTACGATTTATGGGAAACGAACATTTATTGCAAAATGAGTTTCTTGTGACCTTCGAGTTAAAAATACGTTTAAGGATGCTGGATGGAGGATGGAGTGCAGGAGAGTTTAGGGAATGTAGAACAAAGGCACTATAGGAGATGGATATTTTTTTTGGGATGAATTGATTTGGTGAGCAAGTCGAAAGCAGCCTTTTAAAGAAGAAGAAGAAAAAGGTGTTATAAAATATGACGGAATACATAACTTGAGGGGAAAGTGTAAACATTGAAGGTTAATGAGTGAAAACTATCTGGGGAAATGGGGGAGAAACACGTGGTCGAAGAACGAACGAACGAATAAGAATGAATAAACGAATGAGAACAGAGAAGGAAATGTTTTTTTTTTTTTTGTTTTTTTTTGAGTTGAGATTTGAGATTTAGTGTTGAAAAACCACTTTTCGCACTTGTGTTGGTGCAGGAAACCACTTTTGCACTTGTATTAGTGTGGAAAAAACACTTTTTGCACTTGTGATAGTGTTGAAAAACCACTTTTCGCACTTGTGTTAGTGTTGAAAAACCACTTTTCGCACTTGTGTTGGTGCAGGAAACCACTTTTGCACTTGTATTAGTGTGGAAATAACCACTTTTCGCACTTGTGTTAGTGTTGAAAAACCACTTTTCGCACTTGTGTTAGTGTTGAAAAACCACTTTTCGCACTTGTGTTGGAGCAGGAAACGACTTTTGCACTTGTATTAGTGTGGAAAAAACACTTTTTGCACTTGTGATAGTGTTGAAAAACCACTTTTCGCACATGTGTTAGTGTTGAAAAACCACTTTTCGCACTTGTGTTGGTGCAGGAAACCACTTTTGCACTTATATTAGTGTGGAAAAAAACACTTTTCGCACTTGTGTTAGTGTTGAAAAACCACTTTTCGCACTTGTGTTAGTGTTGAAAAACCACTTTTCGCACTTGTGTTGGTGCAGGAAACCACTTTTGCACTTGTATTAGTGTGGAAAACCACTTTTCGCACTTGTGTTAGTGTTGAAAAACCACTTTCGCACTTGTGTTAGTGTTCAAAAAACACTTTTCGCACTTGTGTTAATGTTGAAAAACCACTTTTCGCACTTGTGTTAGTGTTGACAAACCACTTTTCGCACTTGTGTTAGTGTTGAAAAACCACTATTCGCACTTGTGTTGGTGCAGGAAACCACTTTTGCACTTGTATTAGTGTGGAAAAAGCACTTTTTGCACTTGTGATAGTGTTGAAAAACCACTTTTCGCACTTGTGTTAGTGTTGTAAAACCACTTTTCGCACTTGTGTTGGTGCAGGAAACCACTTTTGCACTTGTATTAGTGTGGAAAAAACACTTTTCGCACTTGTGTTAGTGTTGAAAAACAACTTTTCGCACTTGTGTTGGTGCAGGAAACCACTTTTGCACTTGTATTAGTGTGGAAAAAACACTTTTTGCACTTGTGTTAGTGATGAAAAACCACTTTTTGCACTTGTGTTAGTGTTGAAAAACCACTTTTCGCACTTGTGTTGGTGCAGGAAACCACTTTTACACTTGTATTAGTGTGGAAAAAACACTTTTTGCACTTGTGATAGTGTTGAAAAACCACTTTCGCACTTGTGTTAGTGTTGAAAAACCACTTTTCGCACTTGTGTTGGTGCAGGAAACCACTTTTGCACTTGTATTAGTGTGGAAAAACCACTTTTCGCACTTGTGTTCGTGTTGAAAAACCACTTTTCGCACTTGTGTTAGTGTTGAAAAACACTTTTCGCACTTGTGTTGGTGCAGGAAACCACTTTTGCACTTGTATTAGTGTGGAAATAACCACTTATCGCACTTGTGTTAGTGTTGAAAAACCACTTTTCGCACTTGTGTTAGTGTTGAAAAACCACTTTTCGCACTTGTGTTGGAGCAGGAAACGACTTTTGCACTTGTATTAGTGTGGAAAAAACACTTTTTGCACTTGTGATAGTGTTGAAAACCACTTTTTGTACATGTGTTAGTGTTGAAAAACCACTTTTCGCACTTGTGTTGGTGCAGGAAACCACTTTTGCACTTGTATTAGTGTGGAAAAAACACTTTTCGCACTTGTGTTAGTGTTGAAAAACCACTTTTCGCACTTGTGTTAGTGTTGAAAAACCACTTTTCACACTTGTGTTGGTGCAGGAAACCACTTTTGCACGTGTATTAGTGTGGAAAAAGCACTTTTTGCACTTGTGATAGTGTTGAAAAACCACTTTTCGCACTTGTGTTAGTGTTGTAAAACGACTTTTCGCACTTGTGTTAGTGTAGGAAACCACTTTTGCACTTGTATCAGTGTGGAAAAACCACTTTTCGCACTTGTGTTAGTGTTGAAAAACCACTTTTCGCACTTGTGTTAGTGTTGAAAAACCACTTTTCGCACTTGTGTTAGTGTGGAAAAACCACTTTTCACACTTGTGTTGGTGTTGAAAAACCACTTTTCGCACTTGTGTTAGTGTTGAAAAACCACTTTTCGCACTTGTGTTGGTGCAGGAAACCACTTTTGCACTTGTATTAGTGTGGAAAAAGCACTTTTTGCACTTGTGATAGTGTTGAAAAACAGCTTTTCGCACTTGTGTTGGTGCAGGAAACCACGTTTGCACTTGTATTAGTGTGGTAAAACCACTTTTCGCACTTGTGTTAGTGTTGAAAAACCACTTTTCGCACATGTGTTAGTGTTGAAAAACCACTTTTCGCACTTGTGTTGGTGCAAGAAACCACTTTTGCACTTGTATTAGTGTGGAAAAAACACTTTTTGCACTTGTGATAGTGTTGAAAAACCACTTTTCGCACTTGTGTTAGTGTTGAAAAACCACTTTTCGCACTTGTGTTGGTGCAGGAAACCACTTTTGCACTTGTATCGGTGTGGGAAAAACCACTTTTCGCACTTGTGTTAGTGTTGAAAAACCACTTTTCGCACTTGTGTTAGTGTTGAAAAACCACTTTTCGCACTTGTGTTAGTGTGGAAAAACCACTTTTCACACTTGTGTTGGTGTTGAAAAACCACTTTTCGCACTTGTGTTAGTGTTGAAAAACCACTTTTCGCACTTGTGTTAGTGTTGAAAAACTACTTTTCGCACTTGTGTTGGTGCAGGAAACCACTTTTACACTTGTATTAGTGTGGAAAAACCACTTTTCGCACTTGTGTTAGTGTTGAAAAACCACTTTTCGCACTTGTGTTAGTGTTGAAAAACCACTTTTCGCACTTGTGTTGGTGCAGGAAACCACTTTTGCACTTGTATTAGTGTGGAAAACCACTTTTCGCACTTGTGTTAGTGTTGAAAAACCACTTTCGCACCTGTGTTAGTGTTCAAAAAACACTTTTCGCACTTGTGTTAATGTTGAAAAACCACTTTTCGCACTTGTGTTAGTGTTGACAAACCACTTTTCGCACTTGTGTTAGTGTTGAAAAACCACTATTCGCACTTGTGTTGGTGCAGGAAACCACTTTTGCACTTGTATTAGTGTGGAAAAAGCACTTTTTGCACTTGTGATAGTGTTGAAAAACCACTTTTCGCACTTGTGTTAGTGTTGTAAAACCACTTTTCGCACTTGTGTTGGTGCAGGAAAACCACTTTTGCACTTGTATTAGTGTGGAAAAAACACTTTTCGCACTTGTGTTAGTGTTGAAAAACCACTTCGCACTTGTGTTAGTGTTGAAAAACCACTTTTCGCACTTGTGTTGGTGCAGGAAACCACTTTTGCACTTGTATTAGTGTGGAAAAACTACTTTTCGCACTTGTGTTCGTGTTGAAAAACCACTTTTCGCACTTGTGTTAGTGTTGAAAAACCACTTTTCGCACTTGTGTTGGTGCAGGAAACCACTTTTGCACTTGTATTAGTGTGGAAATAACCACTTATCGCACTTGTGTTAGTGTTTGAAAAACCACTTTTCGCACTTGTGTTAGTGTTGAAAAACCACTTTTCGCACTTGTGTTGGAGCAGGAAACGACTTTTGCACTTGTATTAGTGTGGAAAAAACACTTTTTGCACTTGTGATAGTGTTGAAAACCACTTTTTGCACATGTGTTAGTGTTGAAAAAACCACTTTTCGCACTTGTGTTGGTGCAGTAAACCACTTTTGCACTTGTATTAGTGTGGAAAAAACACTTTTCGCACTTGTGTTAGTGTTGAAAAACCACTTTTCGCACTTGTGTTAGTGTTGAAAAACCACTTTTCACACTTGTGTTGGTGCAGGAAACCACTTTTGCACGTGTATTAGTGTGGAAAAAGCACTTTTTGCACTTGTGATAGTGTTGAAAAACCACTTTTCGCACTTGTGTTAGTGTTGTAAAAACGACTTTTCGCACTTGTGTTAGTGTAGGAAACCACTTTTGCACTTGTATCAGTGTGGAAAAACCACTTTTCGCACTTGTGTTAGTGTTGAAAAACCACTTTTCGCACTTGTGTTAGTGTTGAAAAACCACTTTTCGCACTTGTGTTAGTGTGGAAAAACCACTTTTCACACTTGTGTTGGTGTTGAAAAACCACTTTTCGCACTTGTGTTAGTGTTGAAAAACCACTTTTCGCACTTGTGTTAGTGTTGAAAAACTACTTTTCGCGCTTGTGTTGGTGCAGGAAACCACTTTTGCACTTGTATTAGTGTGGAAAAAACCACTTTTCGCACTTGTATTAGTGTTGAAAAACCACTTTTCGCACTTGTGTTAGTGTTGAAAAACCACTTTTCGCACTTGTGTTAGTGGTGAAAAACCACTTTTCGCACTTGTGTTAGTGTTGAAAAACCACTTTTCGCACTTGTGTTAGTGTTGAAAAAACACTTTTCGCACTTGTGTTGGTGCAGGAAACCACTTTTGCACTTGTATTAGTGTGGAAAAAAGCACTTTTTGCACTTGTGATAGTGTTGTAAAACCACTTTTCGCACTTGTGTTGGTGCAGGAAACCACTTTTGCACTTGTATTAGTGTGGAAAAAAACACTTTTCGCACTTGTGTTAGTGTTGAAAAACCACTTTTCGCACTTGTGTTGGTGCAGGAAACCACTTTTGCACTTGTATTAGTGTGGAAAAAACACTTTTTGCACTTGTTTTAGTGTTGAAAAACCACTTTTTGCACTTGTGTTAGTGTTGAAAAACCACTTTTTGCACTTGTGTTAGTGTTGAAAAACCACTTTTCGCACTTGTGTTGGTGCAGGAAACCACTTTTGCACTTTGTATTAGTGTGGAAAAAACACTTTTCGCACTTGTGTTAGTGTTGAAAAACCACTTTTTGCACTTGTGTTAGTGTTGAAAAACCACTTTTTCGCACTTGTGTTGGTGCAGGAAACCACTTTTGCACTTGTATTAGTGTGGAAAAAGCACTTTTTGCACTTGTGATAGTGTTGAAAAACCACTTTTCGCACTTGTGTTAGTGTTGTAAAACCACTTTTCGCACTTGTGTTGGTGCAGGAAACCACTTTTGCACTTGTATCAGTGTGGAAAAACCACTTTTCGCACTTGTATTAGTGTTGAAAAACCACTTTTCGCACTTGTGTTAGTGTTGAAAAACCACTTTTCGCACTTTTGTTCGTGTGGAAAAACCGCTTTTCACACTTGTGTTGGTGTTGAAAAACCACCTTTCGCACTTGTGTTAGTGTTGAAAAACCACTTTTCGCACTTGTGTTAGTGTTGAAAAACTACTTTTCGCGCCTGTGTTGGTGCAGGAAACCACTTTTGCAGTTGTATTAGTGTGGAAAAACCACTTTTCGCACTTGTGTTAGTGTTGAAAAACCACTTTTCGCACTTGTGTTAGTGTTGAAAAACCACTTTTCGCACTTGTGTTGGTGCAGGAAACCACTTTTGCACTTGTATTAGTGTGGAAAAACCACTTTTCGCACTTGTGTTAGTGGTGAAATACCACTTTTTGCAGTTGTGTTAGTGTTGAAAAACCACTTTTCGCACTTGTGTTCGTGTTGAAAAATCACTTTTCGCACTCACTTGTGTTAGTGTTGAAAAACCACTTTTCGCACTTGTGTTAGTGTTGAAAAAACACTTTTCGCACTTGTGTTGGTGCAGGAAACCACTTTTGCACTTGTATTAGTGTGGAAAAAGCACTTTTTGCACTTGTAATAGTGTTGAAAAACCACTTTTCGCACTTGTGTTAGTGTTGTAAAACCACTTTTCGCACTTGTGTTGGTGCAGGAAACCACTTTTGCACTTGTATTAGTGTGGAAAAAACACTTTTCGCACTTGTGTTAGTGTTGCAAAACCACTTTTCGCACTTGTGTTGGTGCAGGAAACCACTTTTGCACTTGTATTAGTGTGGAAAAAACACTTTTTGCACTTGTGTTAGTGTTGAAAAACCACTTTTTGCACTTGTGTTAGTGTTGAAAAACCACTTTTTGCACTTGTGTTAGTGTTGAAAAACCACTTTTCGCACTTGTGTTGGTGCAGGAAACCACTTTTGCACTTGTATTAGTGTGGAAAAAACACTTTTTGCACTTGTGATAGTGTTGAAAAACCACTTTTCGCACTTGTGTTAGTGTTGTAAAACCACTTTTCGCACTTGTGTTGGTGCAGGAAACCACTTTTGCACTTGTATTAGTGTGGAAAAAACACTTTTCGCACTTGTGTTAGTGTTGAAAAACCACTTTTCGCACTTGTGTTAGTGTTGAAAAACCACTTTTCGCACTTGTGTTGGTGCAGGAAACCACTTTTGCACTTGTATTAGTGTGGAAAAAGCACTTTTTGCACTTGTGATAGTGTTGGAAAACCACTTTTCGCACTTGTGTTAGTGTTGTAAAACCACTTTTCGCACTTGTGTGGGTGCAGGAAACCACTTTTGCACTTGTATCAGTGTGGAAAAACCACTTTTCGCACTTGTGTTAGTGTTGAAAAACCACTTTTCGCACTTGTGTTAGTGTGGAAAAACCACTTTTCACACTTGTGTTGGTGTTGAAAAACCACTTTTCGCACTTGTGTTAGTGTTGAAAAACTACTTTTCGCACTTGTGTTGGTGCAGGAAACCACTTTTACACTTGTATTAGTGTGGAAAAACCACTTTTCGCACTTGTGTTAGTGTTGAAAAACCACTTTTCGCACTTGTGTTAGTGTTGAAAAACCACTTTTCGCACTTGTGTTGGTGCAGGAAACCACTTTTGCACTTGTATTAGTGTGGAAAACCACTTTTCGCACTTGTGTTAGTGTTGAAAAACCACTTTCGCACCTGTGTTAGTGTTCAAAAAACACTTTTCGCACTTGTGTTAATGTTGAAAAACCACTTTTCGCACTTGTGTTAGTGTTGACAAACCACTTTTCGCACTTGTGTTAGTGTTGAAAAACCACTATTCGCACTTGTGTTGGTGCAGGAAACCACTTTTGCACTTGTATTAGTGTGGAAAAAGCACTTTTTGCACTTGTGATAGTGTTGAAAAACCACTTTTCGCACTTGTGTTAGTGTTGTAAAACCACTTTTCGCACTTGTGTTGGTGCAGGAAACCACTTTTGCACTTGTATTAGTGTGGAAAAAACACTTTTCGCACTTGTGTTAGTGTTGAAAAACAACTTTTCGCACTTGTGTTGGTGCAGGAAACCACTTTTGCACTTGTATTAGTGTGGAAAAAACACTTTTTGCACTTGTGTTAGTGATGAAAAACCACTTTTTGCACTTGTGTTAGTGTTGAAAAACCACTTTTCGCACTTGTGTTGGTGCAGGAAACCACTTTTGCACTTGTATTAGTGTGGAAAAAACACTTTTTGCACTTGTGATAGTGTTGAAAAACCACTTTCGCACTTGTGTTAGTGTTGAAAAACCACTTTTCACACTTGTGTTGGTGCAGGAAACCACTTTTGCACTTGTATTAGTGTGGAAAAACCACTTTTCGCACTTGTGTTCGTGTTGAAAAACCACTTTTCGCACTTGTGTTAGTGTTGAAAAACCACTTTTCGCACTTGTGTTGGTGCAGCAAACCACTTTTGCACTTGTATTAGTGTGGAAATAACCACTTATCGCACTTGTGTTAGTGTTGAAAAACCACTTTTCGCACTTGTGTTAGTGTTGAAAAACCACTTTTCGCACTTGTGTTGGAGCAGGAAACGACTTTTGCACTTGTATTAGTGTGGAAAAAACACTTTTTGCACTTGTGATAGTGTTGAAAACCACTTTTTGCACATGTGTTAGTGTTGAAAAACCACTTTTCGCACTTGTGTTGGTGCAGTAAACCACTTTTGCACTTGTATTAGTGTGGAAAAAACACTTTTCGCACTTGTGATAGTGTTGAAAAACCACTTTTCGCACTTGTGTTAGTGTTGTAAAACGACTTTTCGCACTTGTGTTAGTGTAGGAAACCACTTTTGCACTTGTATCAGTGTGGAAAAACCACTTTTCGCACTTGTGTTAGTGTTGAAAAACCACTTTTCGCACTTGTGTTAGTGTTGAAAAACAACTTTTCGCACTTGTGTTAGTGTGGAAAAACCACTTTTCACACTTGTGTTGGTGTTGAAAAACCACTTTTCGCACTTGTGTTAGTGTTGAAAAACCACTTTTCGCACTTGTGTTAGTGTTGAAAAACTACTTTTCGCGCTTGTGTTGGTGCAGGAAACCACTTTTGCACTTGTATTAGTGTGGAAAAACCACTTTTCGCACTTGTATTAGTGTTGAAAAACCACTTTTCGCACTTGTGTTAGTGTTGAAAAACCACTTTTCGCACTTGTGTTGGTGCAGGAAACCACTTTTGCACTTGTATTAGTGTGGAAAAACCACTTTTCGCACTTGTATTAGTGTTGAAAAACCACTTTTCGCACTTGTGTTAGTGTTGAAAAACCACTTTTCGCACTTGTGTTAGTGGTGAAAAACCACTTTTCGCACTTGTGTTAGTGTTGAAAAACCACTTTTCGCACTTGTGTTAGTGTTGAAAAAACACTTTTCGCACTTGTGTTGGTGCAGGAAACCACTTTTGCACTTGTATTAGTGTGGAAAAAGCACTTTTTGCACTTGTGATAGTGTTGTAAAACCACTTTTCGCACTTGTGTTGGTGCAGGAAACCACTTTTGCACTTGTATTAGTGTGGAAAAAAACACTTTTCGCACTTGTGTTAGTGTTGAAAAACCACTTTTCGCACTTGTGTTGGTGCAGGAAACCACTTTTGCACTTGTATTAGTGTGGAAAAAACACTTTTTGCACTTGTTTTAGTGTTGAAAAACCACTTTTTGCACTTGTGTTAGTGTTGAAAAACCACTTTTTGCACTTGTGTTAGTGTTGAAAAACCACTTTTCGCACTTGTGTTGGTGCAGGAAACCACTTTTGCACTTGTATTAGTGTGGAAAAAACACTTTTCGCACTTGTGTTAGTGTTGAAAAACCACTTTTTGCACTTGTGTTAGTGTTGAAAAACCACTTTTCGCACTTGTGTTGGTGCAGGAAACCACTTTTGCACTTGTATTAGTGTGGAAAAAGCACTTTTTGCACTTGTGATAGTGTTGAAAAACCACTTTTCGCACTTGTGTTAGTGTTGTAAAACCACTTTTCGCACTTGTGTTGGTGCAGGAAACCACTTTTGCACTTGTATCAGTGTGGAAAAACCACTTTTCGCACTTGTATTAGTGTTGAAAAACCACTTTTCGCACTTGTGTTAGTGTTGAAAAACCACTTTTCGCACTTGTGTTCGTGTGGAAAAACCGCTTTTCACACTTGTGTTGGTGTTGAAAAACCACCTTTCGCACTTGTGTTAGTGTTGAAAAACCACTTTTCGCACTTGTGTTAGTGTTGAAAAACTACTTTTCGCGCCTGTGTTGGTGCAGGAAACCACTTTTGCAGTTGTATTAGTGTGGAAAAACCACTTTTCGCACTTGTGTTAGTGTTGAAAAACCACTTTTCGCACTTGTGTTAGTGTTGAAAAACCACTTTTCGCACTTGTGTTGGTGCAGGAAACCACTTTTGCACTTGTATTAGTGTGGAAAAACCACTTTTCGCACTTGTGTTAGTGGTGAAATACCACTTTTTGCAGTTGTGTTAGTGTTGAAAAACCACTTTTCGCACTTGTGTTAGTGTTGAAAAACCACTTTTCGCACTTGTGTTAGTGTTGAAAAACCACTTTTCGCACTTGTGTTAGTGTTGAAAAAACACTTTTCGCACTTGTGTTGGTGCAGGAAACCACTTTTGCACTTGTATTAGTGTGGAAAAAGCACTTTTTGCACTTGTAATAGTGTTGAAAAACCACTTTTCGCACTTGTGTTGGTGTTGTAAAACCACTTTTCGCACTTGTGTTGGTGCAGGAAACCACTTTTGCACTTGTATTAGTGTGGAAAAAACACTTTTCGCACTTGTGTTAGTGTTGAAAAACCACTTTTCGCACTTGTGTTGGTGCAGGAAACCACTTTTGCACTTGTATTAGTGTGAAAAAAACACTTTTTGCACTTGTGTTAGTGTTGAAAAACCACTTTTTGCACTTGTGTTAGTGTTGAAAAACCACTTTTTGCACTTGTGTTAGTGTTGAAAAACCACTTTTCGCACTTGTGTTGGTGCAGGAAACCACTTTTGCACTTGTATTAGTGTGGAAAAAACACTTTTTGCACTTGTGATAGTGTTGAAAAACCACTTTTCGCACTTGTGTTAGTGTTGTAAAACCACTTTTCGCACTTGTGTTGGTAGGAAACCACTTTTGCACTTGTATTAGTGTGGAAAAAACACTTTTCGCACTTGTGTTAGTGTTGAAAAACCACTTTTCGCACTTGTGTTAGTGTTGAAAAACCACTTTTCGCACTTGTGTTGGTGCAGGAAACCACTTTTGCACTTGTATTAGTGTGGAAAAAGCACTTTTTGCACTTGTGATAGTGTTGGAAAACCACTTTTCGCACTTGTGTTAGTGTTGTAAAACCACTTTTCGCACTTGTGTGGGTGCAGGAAACCACTTTTGCACTTGTATCAGTGTGGAAAAACCACTTTTCGCACTTGTGTTAGTGTTGAAAAACCACTTTTCGCACTTGTGTTAGTGTTGAAAAACCACTTTTCGCACTTGTGTTAGTGTGGAAAAACCACTTTTCACACTTGTGTTGGTGTTGAAAAACCACTTTTCGCACTTGTGTTAGTGTTGAAAAACCACTTTTCGCACTTGTGTTAGTGTTGAAAAACTACTTTTCGCGCTTGTGTTGGTGCAGGAAACCACTTTTGCACTTGTATTAGTGTGGAAAAACCACTTTTCGCACTTGTATTAGTGTTGAAAAACCACTTTTCGCACTTGTGTTAGTGTTGAAAAACGACTTTTCGCACTTGTGTTAGTGGTGAAAAACCACTTTTCGCACTTGTGTTAGTGTTGAAAAACCACTTTTCGCACTTGTGTTAGTGTTGAAAAAACACTTTTCGCACTTGTGTTGGTGCAGGAAACCACTTTTGCACTTGTATTAGTGTGGAAAAAGCACTTTTTGCACTTGTGATAGTGTTGAAAAACCACTTTTCGCACTTGTGTTAGTGTTGTAAAACCACTTTTCGCACTTGTGTTGGTGCAGGAAACCACTTTTGCACTTGTATTAGTGTGGAAAAAACACTTCTCGCACTTGTGTTAGTGTTGAAAAACCACTTTTCGCACTTGTGTTGGTGCAGGAAACCACTTTTGCACTTGTATTAGTGTGGAAAAAACACTTTTTGCACTTGTTTTAGTGTTGAAAAACCACTTTTTGCACTTGTGTTAGTGTTGAAAAACCACTTTTTGCACTTGTGTTAGTGTTGAAAAACCACTTTTCGCACTTGTGTTGGTGCAGGAAACCACTTTTGCACTTGTATTAGTGTGGAAAAAACACTTTTTGCACTTGTGATAGTGTTGAAAAACCACTTTTCGCACTTGTGTTAGTGTTGTAAAACCACTTTTCGCACTTGTGTTGGTGCAGGAAACCACTTTTGCACTTGTATTAGTGTGGAAAAAACACTTTTCGCACTTGTGTTAGTGTTGAAAAACCACTTTTCGCACTTGTGTTAGTGTTGAAAAACCACTTTTCGCACTTGTGTTGGTGCAGGAAACCACTTTTGCACTTGTATTAGTGTGGAAAAAGCACTTTTTGCACTTGTGATAGTGTTGGAAAACCACTTTTCGCACTTGTGTTAGTGTTGTAAAACCACTTTTCGCACTTGTGTGGGTGCAGGAAACCACTTTTGCACTTGTATCAGTGTGGAAAAACCACTTTTTGCACTTGTGTTAGTGTTGAAAAACCACTTTTCGCACTTGTGTTAGTGTTGAAAAACCACTTTTCGCACTTGTGTTAGTGTGGAAAAACCACTTTTCACACTTGTGTTGGTGTTGAAAAACCACTTTTCGCACTTGTGTTAGTGTTGAAAAACCACTTTTCGCACTTGTGTTAGTGTTGAAAAACTACTTTTCGCGCTTGTGTTGGTGCAGGAAACCACTTTTGCACTTGTATTAGTGTGGAACAACCACTTTTCGCACTTGTATTAGTGTTGAAAAACCACTTTTCGCACTTGTGTTAGTGTTGAAAAACGACTTTTCGCACTTGTGTTAGTGGTGAAAAACCACTTTTCGCACTTGTGTTAGTGTTGAAAAACCACTTTTCGCACTTGTGTTAGTGTTGAAAAAACACTTTTCGCACTTGTGTTGGTGCAGGAAACCACTTTTGCACTTGTATTAGTGTGGAAAAAGCACTTTTTGCACTTGTGATAGTGTTGAAAAACCACTTTTCGCACTTGTGTTAGTGTTGTAAAACCACTTTTCGCACTGTGTTGGTGCAGGAAACCACTTTTGCACTTGTATTAGTGTGGAAAAAACACTTTTCGCACTTGTGTTAGTGTTGAAAAACCACTTTTCGCACTTGTGTTGGTGCAGGAAACCACTTTTGCACTTGTATTAGTGTGGAAAAAACACTTTTTGCACTTGTTTTAGTGTTGAAAAACCACTTTTTGCACTTGTGTTAGTGTTGAAAAACCACTTTTTGCACTTGTGTTAGTGTTGAAAAACCACTTTTCGCACTTGTGTTGGTGCAGGAAACCACTTTTGCACTTGTATTAGTGTGGAAAAAACACTTTTTGCACTTGTGATAGTGTTGAAAAACCACTTTTCGCACTTGTGTTAGTGTTGTAAAACCACTTTTCGCACTTGTGTTGGTGCAGGAAACCACTTTTGCACTTGTATTAGTGTGGAAAAAACACTTTTTGCACTTGTGATAGTGTTGAAAAACCACTTTTCGCACTTGTGTTAGTGTTGTAAAACCACTTTTCGCACTTGTGTTGGTGCAGGAAACCACTTTTGCACTTGTATTAGTGTGGAAAAAACACTTTTCGCACTTGTGTTAGTGTTGAAAAACCACTTTTCGCACTTGTGTTAGTGTTGAAAAACCACTTTTCGCACTTGTGTTGGTGCAGGAAACCAATTTTGCACTTGTATTAGTGTGGAAAAAGCACTTTTTGCACTTGTGATAGTGTTGGAAAACCACTTTTCGCACTTGTGTTAGTGTTGTAAAACCACTTTTCGCACTTGTGTGGGTGCAGGAAACCACTTTTGCACTTGTATCAGTGTGGAAAAACCACTTTTCGCACTTGTGTTAGTGTTGAAAAACCACTTTTCGCACTTGTGTTAGTGTTGAAAAACCACTTTTCGCACTTGTGTTAGTGTGGAAAAACCACTTTTCACACTTGTGTTGGTGTTGAAAAACCACTTTTCGCACTTGTGTTAGTGTTGAAAAACCACTTTTCGCACTTGTGTTAGTGTTGAAAAACTACTTTTCGCGCTTGTGTTGGTGCAGGAAACCACTTTTGCACTTGTATTAGTGTGGAAAAACCACTTTTCGCACTTGTATTAGTGTTGAAAAACCACTTTTCGCACTTGTGTTAGTGTTGAAAAACGACTTTTCGCACTTGTGTTAGTGGTGAAAAACCACTTTTCGCACTTGTGTTAGTGTTGAAAAACCACTTTTCGCACTTGTGTTAGTGTTGAAAAAACACTTTTCGCACTTGTGTTGGTGCAGGAAACCACTTTTGCACTTGTATTAGTGTGGAAAAAGCACTTTTTGCACTTGTGATAGTGTTGAAAAACCACTTTTCGCACTTGTGTTAGTGTTGTAAAACCACTTTTCGCACTTGTGTTGGTGCAGGAAACCACTTTTGCACTTGTATTAGTGTGGAAAAAACACTTTTCGCACTTGTGTTAGTGTTGAAAAACCACTTTTCGCACTTGTGTTGGTGCAGGAAACCACTTTTGCACTTGTATTAGTGTGGAAAAAACACTTTTTGCACTTGTTTTAGTGTTGAAAAACCACTTTTTGCACTTGTGTTAGTGTTGAAAAACCACTTTTTGCACTTGTGTTAGTGTTGAAAAACCACTTTTCGCACTTGTGTTGGTGCAGGAAACCACTTTTGCACTTGTATTAGTGTGGAAAAAACACTTTTTGCACTTGTGATAGTGTTGAAAAACCACTTTTCGCACTTGTGTTAGTGTTGTAAAACCACTTTTCGCACTTGTGTTGGTGCAGGAAACCACTTTTGCACTTGTATTAGTGTGGAAAAAACACTTTTCGCACTTGTGTTAGTGTTGAAAAACCACTTTTCGCACTTGTGTTAGTGTTGAAAAACCACTTTTCGCACTTGTGTTGGTGCAGGAAACCACTTTTGCACTTGTATTAGTGTGGAAAAAGCACTTTTTGCACTTGTGATAGTGTTGGAAAACCACTTTTCGCACTTGTGTTAGTGTTGTAAAACCACTTTTCGCACTTGTGTGGGTGCAGGAAACCACTTTTGCACTTGTATCAGTGTGGAAAAACCACTTTTTGCACTTGTGTTAGTGTTGAAAAACCACTTTTCGCACTTGTGTTAGTGTTGAAAAACCACTTTTCGCACTTGTGTTAGTGTGGAAAAACCACTTTTCACACTTGTGTTGGTGTTGAAAAACCACTTTTCGCACTTGTGTTAGTGTTGAAAAACCACTTTTCGCACTTGTGTTAGTGTTGAAAAACTACTTTTCGCGCTTGTGTTGGTGCAGGAAACCACTTTTGCACTTGTATTAGTGTGGAAAAACCACTTTTCGCACTTGTATTAGTGTTGAAAAACCACTTTTCGCACTTGTGTTAGTGTTGAAAAACGACTTTTCGCACTTGTGTTAGTGGTGAAAAACCACTTTTCGCACTTGTGTTAGTGTTGAAAAACCACTTTTCGCACTTGTGTTAGTGTTGAAAAAACACTTTTCGCACTTGTGTTGGTGCAGGAAACCACTTTTGCACTTGTATTAGTGTGGAAAAAGCACTTTTTGCACTTGTGATAGTGTTGAAAAACCACTTTTCGCACTTGTGTTAGTGTTGTAAAACCACTTTTCGCACTTGTGTTGGTGCAGGAAACCACTTTTGCACTTGTATTAGTGTGGAAAAAACACTTTTCGCACTTGTGTTAGTGTTGAAAAACCACTTTTCGCACTTGTGTTGGTGCAGGAAACCACTTTTGCACTTGTATTAGTGTGGAAAAAACACTTTTTGCACTTGTTTTAGTGTTGAAAAACCACTTTTTGCACTTGTGTTAGTGTTGAAAAACCACTTTTTGCACTTGTGTTAGTGTTGAAAAACCACTTTTCGCACTTGTGTTGGTGCAGGAAACCACTTTTGCACTTGTATTAGTGTGGAAAAAACACTTTTTGCACTTGTGATAGTGTTGAAAAACCACTTTTCGCACTTGTGTTAGTGTTGTAAAACCACTTTTCGCACTTGTGTTTTTGCAGGAAACCACTTTTGCACTTGTATTAGTGTGGAAAAAACACTTTTCGCAGTTGTGTTAGTGTTGAAAAACCACTTTTTGCACGTGTGTTAGTGTTGAAAAACCACTTTTCGCACTTGTGTTGGTGCAGGAAACCACTTTTGCACTTGTATTAGTGTGGAAAAAGCACTTTTTGCACTTGTGATAGTGTTGAAAAACCACTTTTCGCACTTGTGTTAGTGTTGTAAAACCACTTTTCGCACTTGTGTTGGTGCAGGAAACCACTTTTGCACTTGTATCAGTGTGGAAAAACCACTTTTCGCACTTGTGTTAGTGTTGAAAAACCACTTTTCGCACTTGTGTTAGTGTTGAAAAACCACTTTTCGCACTTGTGTTAGTGTGGAAAAACCGCTTTTCACACTTGTGTTGGTGTTGAAAAACCACCTTTCGCACTTGTGTTAGTGTTGAAAAACCACTTTTCGCACTTGTGTTAGTGTTGAAAAACTACTTTTCGCGCTTGTGTTGGTGCAGGAAACCACTTTTGCACTTGTATTAGTGTGGAAAAACCACTTTTCGCACTTGTGTTAGTGTTGAAAGACCACTTTTCGCACTTGTGTTAGTGTTGAAAAACCACTTTTCGCACTTGTGTTGGTGCAGGAAACCACTTTTGCACTTGTATTAGTGTGGAAAAACCACTTTTCGCACTTGTGTTAGTGGTGAAATACCACTTTTCGCAGTTGTGTTAGTGTTGAAAAACCACTTTTCGCACTTGTGTTAGTGTTGAAAAACCACTTTTCGCACTTGTGTTAGTGTTGAAAAACCACTTTTCGCACTTGTGTTAGTGTTGAAAAAACACTTTTCGCACTTGTGTTGGTGCAGGAAACCACTTTTGCACTTGTATTAGTGTGGAAAAAGCACTTTTTGCACTTGTAATAGTGTTGAAAAACCACTTTTCGCACTTGTGTTAGTGTTGTAAAACCACTTTTCGCACTTGTGTTGGTGCAGGAAACCACTTTTGCACTTGTATTAGTGTGGAAAAACCACTTTTCGCACTTGTGTTAGTGTTGTAAAACCACTTTTCGCACTTGTGTTGGTGCAGGAAACCACTTTTGCACTTGTATTAGTGTGGAAAAACCACTTTTCGCACTTGTGTTAGTGTTGAAAAACTACTTTTCGCGCTTGTGTTGGTGCAGGAAACCACTTTTGCACTTGTATTAGTGTGGAAAAACCACTTTTCGCACTTGTATTAGTGTTGAAAAACCACTTTTCGCACTTGTGTTAGTGTTGAAAAACCACTTTTCGCACTTGTGTTAGTGGTGAAAAACCACTTTTCGCACTTGTGTTAGTGTTGAAAAACCACTTTTCGCACTTGTGTTAGTGTTGAAAAAACACTTTTCGCACTTGTGTTGGTGCAGGAAACCACTTTTGCACTTGTATTAGTGTGGAAAAAGCACTTTTTGCACTTGTGATAGTGTTGTAAAACCACTTTTCGCACTTGTGTTGGTGCAGGAAACCACTTTTGCACTTGTATTAGTGTGGAAAAAACACTTTTCGCACTTGTGTTAGTGTTGAAAAACCACTTTTCGCACTTGTGTTGGTGCAGGAAACCACTTTTGCACTTGTATTAGTGTGGAAAAAACACTTTTTGCACTTGTTTTAGTGTTGAAAAACCACTTTTTGCACTTGTGTTAGTGTTGAAAAACCACTTTTTGCACTTGTGTTAGTGTTGAAAAACCACTTTTTGCACTTGTGTTAGTGTTGAAAAACCACTTTTCGCACTTGTGTTGGTGCAGGAAACCACTTTTGCACTTGTATTAGTGTGGAAAAAGCACTTTTTGCACTTGTGATAGTGTTGAAAAACCACTTTTCGCACTTGTGTTAGTGTTGTAAAACCACTTTTCGCACTTGTGTTGGTGCAGGAAACCACTTTTGCACTTGTATCAGTGTGGAAAAACCACTTTTCACACTTGTATTAGTGTTGAAAAACCACTTTTCGCACTTGTGTTAGTGTTGAAAAACCACTTTTCGCACTTGTGTTCGTGTGGAAAAACCGCTTTTCACACTTGTGTTGGTGTTGAAAAACCACCTTTCGCACTTGTGTTAGTGTTGAAAAACCACTTTTCGCACTTGTGTTAGTGTTGAAAAACACTTTTTGCACTTGTTTTAGTGTTGAAAAACCACTTTTTGCACTTGTGTTAGTGTTGAAAAACCACTTTTCGCACTTGTGTTGGTGCAGGAAACCACAATTGCACTTGTATTAGTGTGGAAAAACCACTTTTTGCACTTGTGTTAGTGTTGAAAAACCACTTTTCGCACTTGTGTTTGTGTTGTAAAACCACTTTTCGCACTTGTGTTGGTGCAGGAAACCACAATTGCACTTGTATTAGTGTGGAAAAACCACTTTTTGCACTTGTGTTAGTGTTGAAAAACCACTTTTCGCACTTGTGTTTGTGTTGTAAAACCACTTTTCGCACTTGTGTGGGTGCAGGAAACCACTTTTGCACTTGTATCAGTGTGGAAAAACCACTTTTTGCACTTGTGTTAGTGTTGAAAAACCACTTTTCGCACTTGTGTTAGTGTTGAAAAACCACTTTTCGCACTTGTGTTAGTGTGGAAAAACCACTTTTCACACTTGTGTTGGTGTTGAAAAACCACTTTTCGCACTTGTGTTAGTGTTGAAAAACCACTTTTCGCACTTGTGTTAGTGTTGAAAAACTACTTTTCGCGCTTGTGTTGGTGCAGGAAACCACTTTTGCACTTGTATTAGTGTGGAAAAACCACTTTTCGCACTTGTATTAGTGTTGAAAAACCACTTTTCGCACTTGTGTTAGTGTTGAAAAACGACTTTTCGCACTTGTGTTAGTGGTGAAAAACCACTTTTCGCACTTGTGTTAGTGTTGAAAAACCACTTTTCGCACTTGTGTTAGTGTTGAAAAAACACTTTTCGCACTTGTGTTGGTGCAGGAAACCACTTTTGCACTTGTATTAGTGTGGAAAAAGCACTTTTTGCACTTGTGATAGTGTTGAAAAACCACTTTTCGCACTTGTGTTAGTGTTGTAAAACCACTTTTCGCACTTGTGTTGGTGCAGGAAACCACTTTTGCACTTGTATTAGTGTGGAAAAAACACTTTTCGCACTTGTGTTAGTGTTGAAAAACCACTTTTCGCACTTGTGTTGGTGCAGGAAACCACTTTTGCACTTGTATTAGTGTGGAAAAAACACTTTTTGCACTTGTTTTAGTGTTGAAAAACCACTTTTTGCACTTGTGTTAGTGTTGAAAAACCACTTTTTGCACTTGTGTTAGTGTTGAAAAACCACTTTTCGCACTTGTGTTGGTGCAGGAAACCACTTTTGCACTTGTATTAGTGTGGAAAAAACACTTTTTGCACTTGTGATAGTGTTGAAAAACCACTTTTCGCACTTGTGTTAGTGTTGTAAAACCACTTTTCGCACTTGTGTTTTTGCAGGAAACCACTTTTGCACTTGTATTAGTGTGGAAAAAACACTTTTCGCAGTTGTGTTAGTGTTGAAAAACCACTTTTTGCACTTGTGTTAGTGTTGAAAAACCACTTTTCGCACTTGTGTTGGTGCAGGAAACCACTTTTGCACTTGTATTAGTGTGGAAAAAGCACTTTTTGCACTTGTGATAGTGTTGAAAAACCACTTTTCGCACTTGTGTTAGTGTTGTAAAACCACTTTTCGCACTTGTGTTGGTGCAGGAAACCACTTTTGCACTTGTATCAGTGTGGAAAAACCACTTTTCGCACTTGTGTTAGTGTTGAAAAACCACTTTTCGCACTTGTGTTAGTGTTGAAAAACCACTTTTCGCACTTGTGTTAGTGTGGAAAAACCGCTTTTCACACTTGTGTTGGTGTTGAAAAACCACCTTTCGCACTTGTGTTAGTGTTGAAAAACCACTTTTCGCACTTGTGTTAGTGTTGAAAAACTACTTTTCGCGCTTGTGTTGGTGCAGGAAACCACTTTTGCACTTGTATTAGTGTGGAAAAACCACTTTTCGCACTTGTGTTAGTGTTGAAAAACCACTTTTCGCACTTGTGTTAGTGTTGAAAAACCACTTTTCGCACTTGTGTTGGTGCAGGAAACCACTTTTGCACTTGTATTAGTGTGGAAAAACCACTTTTCGCACTTGTGTTAGTGGTGAAATACCACTTTTCGCAGTTGTGTTAGTGTTGAAAAACCACTTTTCGCACTTGTGTTAGTGTTGAAAAAACCACTTTTCGCACTTGTGTTAGTGTTGAAAAACCACTTTTCGCACTTGTGTTAGTGTTGAAAAAACACTTTTCGCACTTGTGTTGGTGCAGGAAACCACTTTTGCACTTGTATTAGTGTGGAAAAAGCACTTTTTGCACTTGTAATAGTGTTGAAAAACCACTTTTCGCACTTGTGTTAGTGTTGTAAAACCACTTTTCGCACTTGTGTTGGTGCAGGAAACCACTTTTGCACTTGTATTAGTGTGGAAAAACCACTTTTCGCACTTGTTTTAGTGTTGTAAAACCACTTTTCGCACTTGTGTTGGTGCAGGAAACCACTTTTGCACTTGTATTAGTGTGGAAAAACCACTTTTCGCACTTGTGTTAGTGTTGAAAAACTACTTTTCGCGCTTGTGTTGGTGCAGGAAACCACTTTTGCACTTGTATTAGTGTGGAAAAACCACTTTTCGCACTTGTATTAGTGTTGAAAAACCACTTTTCGGACTTGTGTTAGTGTTGAAAAACCACTTTTCGCACTTGTGTTAGTGGTGAAAAACCACTTTTCGCACTTGTGTTAGTGTTGAAAAACCACTTTTCGCACTTGTGTTAGTGTTGAAAAAACACTTTTCGCACTTGTGTTGGTGCAGGAAACCACTTTTGCACTTGTATTAGTGTGGAAAAAGCACTTTTTGCACTTGTGATAGTGTTGTAAAACCACTTTTCGCACTTGTGTTGGTGCAGGAAACCACTTTTGCACTTGTATTAGTGTGGAAAAAACACTTTTCGCACTTGTGTTAGTGTTGAAAAACCACTTTTCGCACTTGTGTTGGTGCAGGAAACCACTTTTGCACTTGTATTAGTGTGGAAAAAACACTTTTTGCACTTGTTTTAGTGTTGAAAAACCACTTTTTGCACTTGTGTTAGTGTTGAAAAACCACTTTTTGCACTTGTGTTAGTGTTGAAAAACCACTTTTTGCACTTGTGTTTGTGTTGAAAAACCACTTTTCGCACTTGTGTTGGTGCAGGAAACCACTTTTGCACTTGTATTAGTGTGGAAAAAGCACTTTTTGCACTTGTGATAGTGTTGAAAAACCACTTTTCGCACTTGTGTTAGTGTTGTAAAACCACTTTTCGCACTTGTGTTGGTGCAGGAAACCACTTTTGCACTTGTATCAGTGTGGAAAAACCACTTTTCACACTTGTATTAGTGTTGAAAAACCACTTTTCGCACTTGTGTTAGTGTTGAAAAACCACTTTTCGCACTTGTGTTCGTGTGGAAAAACCGCTTTTCACACTTGTGTTGGTGTTGAAAAACCACCTTTCGCACTTGTGTTAGTGTTGAAAAACCACTTTTCGCACTTGTGTTAGTGTTGAAAAACTACTTTTCGCGCCTGTGTTGGTGCAGGAAACCACTTTTGCAGTTGTATTAGTGTGGAAAAACCACTTTTCGCACTTGTGTTAGTGTTGAAAAACCACTTTTCGCACTTGTGTTAGTGTTGAAAAACCACTTTTCGCACTTGTGTTGGTGCAGGAAACCACTTTTGCACTTGTATTAGTGTGGAAAAACCACTTTTCGCACTTGTGTTAGTGGTGAAATACCACTTTTTGCAGTTGTGTTAGTGTTGAAAAACCACTTTTCGCACTTGTGTTAGTGTTGAAAAACCACTTTTCGCACTTGTGTTAGTGTTGAAAAACCACTTTTCGCACTTGTGTTAGTGTTGAAAAAACACTTTTCGCACTTGTGTTGGTGCAGGAAACCACTTTTGCACTTGTATTAGTGTGGAAAAAGCACTTTTTGCACTTGTAATAGTGTTGAAAAACCACTTTTCGCACTTGTGTTAGTGTTGTAAAACCACTTTTCGCACTTGTGTTGGTGCAGGAAACCACTTTTGCACTTGTATTAGTGTGGAAAAAACACTTTTCGCACTTGTGTTAGTGTTGAAAAACCACTTTTCGCACTTGTGTTGGTGCAGGAAACCACTTTTGCACTTGTATTAGTGTGGAAAAAACACTTTTTGCACTTGTGTTAGTGTTGAAAAACCACTTTTTGCACTTGTGTTAGTGTTGAAAAACCACTTTTTGCACTTGTGTTAGTGTTGAAAAACCACTTTTCGCACTTGTGTTGGTGCAGGAAACCACTTTTGCACTTGTATTAGTGTGGAAAAAACACTTTTTGCACTTGTGATAGTGTTGAAAAACCACTTTTCGCACTTGTGTTAGTGTTGTAAAACCACTTTTCGCACTTGTGTTGGTGCAGGAAACCACTTTTGCACTTGTATTAGTGTGGAAAAAACACTTTTCGCACTTGTGTTAGTGTTGAAAAACCACTTTTCGCACTTGTGTTAGTGTTGAAAAACCACTTTTCGCACTTGTGTTGGTGCAGGAAACCACTTTTGCACTTGTATTAGTGTGGAAAAAGCACTTTTTGCACTTGTGATAGTGTTGGAAAACCACTTTTCGCACTTGTGTTAGTGTTGTAAAACCACTTTTCGCACTTGTGTGGGTGCAGGAAACCACTTTTGCACTT
>NW_027618959.1:0-56614 GCF_964187855.1 Myxine glutinosa
CGAAGTCTCATCTTCCTAAGTTCTTATATGTTGCACATCTAAGTATTGATTTCAATCTCTTCAGTTACTTCTTTCAGAGACAATCCCTTCATCCATCATATCATTCTCCCCTCTGTTCTTTCCATTATTTTTCCGTCTTCAGTCCTCATTACCCAAGTTTCACTTCCATCAATACTGGTCCAATACAAGCTTTATAAACTCTAACATTTGCAGGTAATGGAATGTTTCTGTGCTTCCTGATACCACCTCATTGTCTCCACTTATTCCAGGCTGAATTTATTCTTGATCTAAGGGCTAATTCTGCTCCTCTTGATGCGTCTATCATTTCTCCAAGATAACAGAAACTTTTGACCTTTTCTAAATTGAATTCTGAGCTCAGGAGCATTTCTTTTTTGTTCTTAATCTCCTTCTTGAAATGATTGATCCTCACATATTTTACATAAGAAAATCCCAGGTTTTGTTACCAAATTTCCAGTGATTCCTACACTGAATTGAATTCCTTCCAACTCCTTTTCCACATTTATTTTCTAAAAGGTTATAATCAGACTCAATTTATCATGTTACTTGGAATGGTGTCCTCTAGCTTGAGACTGTTCTGTATCTGAATTAGTTTAACTTATTGTTACTGACGTGTTCTGTTTCATGTCAATTTTCCATCCTACTATGATCTCATTGAACTCCTTGAAATTCACATTTTACTTCAGATTGGACAAAAATAATTCACTAACTTTGCTGTACTTTTTCTTTTCACAGTAATTGACCTTCTAAAAATCCTTGGCCTAAACAGAGGTGTCCGATCACAGACAGACCCCCTTCGCACCGCTTACAAGATGCGCCGATCATCACCACACTTGACCATGTCTCCACGCATCACGGCACGTCTGGCAAAGCCGCATCGAGCCCTTGGCCTACTCTTTGAAGCCAGGCAAAGTCGACATTCTTCGGGGCCGCTGCTATCAATAGTATCGCCACAACTTGCAGCCCGCGATGGCCGTCCTTTTTTTGAGTTGTGGTCTGATGCTAGAACCAAGGTCTTTGGCTTGGAGTACCGTCAGCATGGCAGCTTTTCACCAGCCAGTATTACCTTTCCTGATCCCACACCATTTCGCCGAGGTAACGACAACACCTTCTATAGTTAAATACAAGGTTAATATTACACCGGAACAAATATTCCCAAATCGCACGAATGTGTTACAGGGAAGTGGTATTGAAACATTTCCCGTCTATACTCATGAGCGGCCTTCCTGACCCTCAGCATCTCACCTGCCTTGGGCACGTGTGGCACTGCACTTTTCCTCTCGTTACCTTCGCCTTATGGTGGACTGCGATCCACCGCTGGAGTTGGTTGGTGCGGATAGTCGCCCATTCCTGGCTCTCTCCTTCCCATCGGATCTCCGTATTGCTTTCTCCTCATCTGCTTTACCATCCAGTGGTGGCCAATTCACAGTGAGTTAAATCTTGATCACAGCATTTGTTAAACAATTCTGCTTATGTTTGCACCATTCTACACACTTTCTTACTCGGTGTTCTCCAAGGTAAAACGTTTGCATCATCTATTATGTTTGCATCTAAGTTAAGGTAAAACGACCATCCAACTCTTTTTCTGCTTCCCGCTTCCTGCTTACCTGCTTCCCTTTTTCATTATTTTCAAAAGCAAACATGACTAAACAACGTACAGGAACAGTAATATTTTATTTTGTTGTGCCAAACATGGGATTGCATTTATAACCTCGCTCCCACTGCTTCCTTGTACAATTTTGAATTGAACAAAATAATATCAGAGCTGCCTTAATCCATCGGGATTCGTGTCATTAACTGAGTCCTCTGTTCTAATATTTTCTGGGTTTTTTTTTCTTTCTTTTTTCCTGCATTTACACATGGGATGTGCGCATGCATTATGTACAAGAAACCTCATAATTCACTTCCATGACTCATATTTATACATTAAATATGCTTTCAGGTAGCCTCAAGTTCATGTAGCCCAGAGGTATGCGCACTCACCTCTAGGGTGTCTGGCCTGGGTCTGAATCTCAACCCAATTAAACTGTCATCCCGGTGTTTTGCATGCACAGCAGGACATCAATATATGTGTCGACCATTGGAAGGACGTTAAGCCTGAGGATACATAAGTCTGTCTGCACTGGTCAATGGTGGATGTTAAACATCCCGAGTGCAGGTGATAACTCGCCTACTTTTCACGAAAGACACTGTGGGATCTTTAACATCTACCAACCAATGCTTGCAGATGGAATGCCTGTTTAACGTTCATCTGAGGGACGGCACACTGTGCATATATCTTTTTGAATAGGTACGTGAAAATTCCAAAATTCGAGTGATTTTGTTTCCGATCATCTGGATATTCATCAAAATTAAAATATTAAATGTTTCAATTATGTCCAAGGTATTCCAGTTGAAAATCTTCTTTGACAACCTTCTAAAGCACGACCCATGGATTTTCTTGATTGAAGTTTATAATAATAATAATAATGCATTTATTTTATATAGCGCTTTTCAGGAAGCCCAAAGACGCTTTGACAGAGTGCAAAACATAATGCATAGCAAAACATAAAAACAATTGCAAAAAAAGAAGAATCAATAGGGAAATATTCAAAGCACAAAGGAGGGAGAAGGAGAGGAGATAGTCAGGGGTTAGATGCTGTGGGTTAAATGTTGAATGCAGTGTTGAACAGGTGGGTCTTGAGTGATGTTTTGAATGTGGTGAGTGAGGAGGAGTCTCTGATGGTGTGAGGTAGCGAGTTCCAGAGGGTGGGAGCAGCGATGGAGAAGGTATTACCTTCTGGTATTATGATGGTATTACCACAGTTTGACTGATATTTCTTGTAATAACATTGTGTGGTCTTTTGGACAGCTTGGCTGACCTATAGGAGCCATTTACATATTACATACATGAAAGGGTAGTTGGGATAACCTGATAAAATGGCATTTGAGTTGCAATAATTGCATTTGAATGAAGGAAGAGAAAAGAAGAGCAGGTGCTTGAGAATGAGAATGGATAGGGAATGACTTTGAGATTGGGAAATGTTTGAGATTGGGAGATTTGGAAAAGAGATTGGAAATGGATATGGGTTAAATACATACATACATACATACATACATACATACATACATACATACATACATACAATACATACATACATACATACATACATACATACCTTATGTGACTTATGTAGAGGGGAATCAAAGAATCCACCAGTTATCGTTAAATATAGGTACTTCAGTTCTTCAAAAAAAACCTACATTTATCATATAAATTATTTACTACATTTATCATGTAAGTAATAGGTAATATACAATATACATTTAAGTATATTACCAATGCATAACTACCGGTACATTTAATTGCTCATTATCTTAGAGTACGAGAACATTAATGGCCATTTTTTAAAAGTGATTTATTTTGTAAAAGTGGAACCTTCAGATTTTTCTTTTTAAATGATTATGGACTTGTTTAATTGTTGCTATATTGATACGATGGGCATGGGAGAAGATTATGTCCTGAACATGGAAGAAGTGAAAACGATTGCTCAGTTTCAAGGTTGATGTGTTTGTATTTTGTACTTCCATGTGTCGAAAGAAAAATTGCTTGAAATTCTTACACAAATCTTGTTCATCTGAAACTGAGTCTGGGAGGTTGGTGGTTCCATTCCTAACCTGATCGAGTCATGCCCAACACTCTAAAAATGGTACCTGCTGCTTGCTTGACATTCAGCATTTGGAGGATAGAGCATGGATAAAAGCCATAGGTTTGCATCCCATGAGGTGGGTGGAGAGTGAGGCAGAGTTCTCTTTAATTTCCTAGCTGATGTCAGAAAAAACAAATATCGCAAGATGGTTTCGCTGACACCCAGAGTTCTCTGGGAAGTTACATCACTTGTCCCAAGGTCACTAGCTGTGTTTGTTTGATGTTTAAAAACAATAAAAAGTTGAGTCCAGTGTTATGTGATGTCTCTGTCTGCAGGTGTGTGTGATGTGTTTATGCTCCTCCATGAGCCTGTGATGATTTACAAAAATGCACAAACTTTTAATTGTAATATTTTTTGATGCCCTTTGTAAAATACACCATTTTTGTAAAACTGATTTGTAAAATTTGTTTTGTTTTTACAAACAAAAAAGTTTTTCTGCCGACGGTTTGTTCTCCCACGATGTAAATAATTTTTTTTTACGAATTTGTAAAATTCACTTTAAAAAGCATTACACCATCTGTGTTGACAATTTTTCTTCTGTTACCATGGTTTTGTACAACAGATAGGCACAATATTTTTATTTTCATCTCATGAAGTTTGACAGGGTGCCTCTGGCTACCACACAAAGCACCTTCTCACAAGTAAAACAAAATTTTTTACAATCTCTAATCCCCAAAATATTAACAGCCCATTGGTATGACCTTCAGCAGCGTCTGAATCCCCGATTCTTCAGAGAAGAGAAAGAAGAATCCATGAAATCTCAACCAATAACTGTGTCTGTTCTCTAAAGCACACATGTACACACTCCGACAGACAGACAGATAGAAAGTTATTCGGACTGACGAGAACCTCTCAAGCATTCATTATGTGTTGTAGAACCACACTGTTTATAACCCCAGGAGGTTATGTGATGGCATGTTTGGCATTGTTCGCATTATGGTGCATATCTCTGGGTTCTTTACGGCTGTCATGTCTGCTTCTCTGCAGGGTTACTGGCGGAAAGCCAAAATCTATCTCCGTGGGCTTCCACAGCACCCTTGGACGTGCCTCAAACATGGTAAGCTCGAATTGTAGCCTTCTTCTTCAGGCACAGATATGGAGGTGTTGATTCAAATGAACTTGAGAGAATACCCAAACAAACAGCTTGGTTCCTTGTACTCAAACTATTTTTCAAGGTTTATTATATTTATATTTTCTCTTTTTTTAACCTTCTTGACTTGTATTTCCTTTATTTTCTTCAGGTTTCTTATTTTGCCAGTCAAACAACCAGCCTTCTAGTCGTAGAACTAACTTTTAGATTTTCCTGTTTTGTATGCTTGTCTCACCTCCATCATTTGTCGAAAATGAGAATGCGTAAGTTGATAGATCATGATAGACCCAATACACCTTTCTTGTGGCTGATTCCTATTGCATAGCTATCGACGCAAGCTGGTTTTTGAGGCTTCAAGTAAATTTTAGGTTTTCCGAAGGTGGACACTGGGCTCCAAGGAAACGTGTTAAGCCACTTGGTGTGCCTATCTTACTGATTTTTGGTTAGCTCTTTCACACAGGGAGCTTTAACGCGAACAAAGGGACTTCGAAGCTCAGGGTTCAAAGGCCTCACCAAGTGGGGCTTGTGGGAAGGCCAAACATGGGAACTGTTTGTGTTTGATGCTTCCTTGGTGGCAATAAACCTTTCGACAATAGACGTTTCTTCGACTTAACCAAGAATTTACAGTGATAGAATACCCCTGCGGATAACGTCCCTTCCTCTAAGATGTCAGATTCTCTGCTTGATCCTCAGCGAAGTCAAATTTCACTGTAAAACTGAGTTCTGAAGCATCGCTGTTAGGGAACACCGAGACGTGCTCGGGTTTGTCATTAAGCTGAATGTTCCATCCGCATTCATATTGACATGAAGGATTTCATGAAATATTGTAAACATCTTCGAAATACATACATGCAACAACAAAGTGATAAAGTTCACTCATTCTCACGTAGTCTGCAGATAGGCCCAGCATCATGCTGAAAGAGGGAGGTCACGTTTTGATTTGGACAATGAAACATTTGAAATACTGCCAGGATCGTGTACCACCAATGTAAACTTTGCGGTCATCCGCTTCGTGTAGTTGGCCCTATCACCGTGCTTATGTTTTATGGATATTGTACCGCAGGCACAAGTCTTTATAAACACCTTCCTCTGCCAGCTCAAAAAGCATCACAAATAAGGATTTAAAAGCTCGGAGTAGGCGCAGCCCGCAAACTGCATCGACAGTCCTTTTTGGCATGGTCTCTCTCCCACGCGGATCCCCAGGAGCGGTGTGTGACCGACCGCACTTGCTCTGGGGTCAGTGGTGAGCAAATTGTGTTGACTGGTCATGCTTAATCGAAAGTCACGCTTCAGCAATTCTGCATGTCACGGTGTGAACCTGGACAAAATTAGTGACTTTTTGGCCTGGAATGTTGGCAACGCAATGGCACAGCTGGTCGTGCGGCATCCTCCCCTCGGAGCCAAAAGCATACTGTGGTGTGCCCAGCAACGGTCGCTATGGTACCGTGGTTCATCCTATGCTAATGAAAGACCCTCCCCTCCACCCGACCCCCATCCTCCTTGGGATGCAGCATTTATGAGATGCACCGCCTCATCCACTGTCTCATGTCTAGACCCAGGAACGGGTTTGAAAGAGGCATTTCTACCGACCCATCCTGGGCCATATGACCACTGCAATAAAAATCCAAAATGGAATCACGTAGAGAATCAAAACAATCTAGACCTACTTTATTGTTGCATTTTCATTTAGTTATCTTTATGTTTATGATTAGTCTGCTCTTTCCAAATCATGTTGCAGCAAATGTATTTGCACTTTATGTGATTTAAAGTGTTGAAGGTCTCATGCTCATTCTACGACTGAGACCTTGCTCCAGTCGTGTTTCCAGAATAGATAATGCCGATATCGATTCTAATAAGTGCTGTATTTTCTGGAGCTTGTTGGGACCAGATGCCATGTTAGAGAATGTCAGTCCCTAAAACTATTCGGGCTGATGTAGGGTTCAAGCTGGAGTTCGTCATCTCCCAATCTTCATGCTTATCTAAATGAAGGTATACAGTGAGCGATGATTGAACAAATCAGAACCTTCCTTGTGTTGCTGCATCTGGCCGGACTGAGTGTTTCAAGCTGGGGTCTGTTCGGTTTTGTCGGCATCTCCAGCTTAAAAGAGTGCGGTTATATGCACCATTTGTGTTTTGTTTTTATCCTCGTCTTCGAGAATGTTTTTAATCATTTGTTTTCCTTAATGGTTTTACCTTTTGGAGAGTGTAGGCATTTCATTGTGAAGGAGTAAATTGGTGAGCATGGTGCTACTTATTGTTTCTGTTTATATGTATGTTGGGGTTATTGGAGTAGAATAACAACAACAAGATTTTGGTATTGCAACAATGAGACTTGGGAATTTTCTGCAGTGGTTGTTAAGGCAAGCATAGATTCGATAACTGTGGAACAAATACAATTCATCTCATCATGGTCAATATTTCCGAAATTTTGAGTTGGCCTGTTTAATGTTCCCATATCAGCACTTGGCTCATTATATGCCTCGATCCGAGATTCAAATCTCACATAGGGCCTACGCCCTACTGTGTTGATTTTTCCATTGCCTATTTCATTGTGAAGTCCAATTACGTCTCCTTGTCCTGCCAGTAATTTACATATAAGCTCGTCCATCAGCCTTGGATCCCTATAAAATGATGATAACCATTGTATTTGATATGATCCATAGAGAGAGATGAGATAAAGAAGTCCCAGGGAAGTCAAAATGTTTTTCTGCCGACGATGAAGGAATGGTCCTGCACCAGCCAAATCCAGTACAGATGTTAGTCCTTTTCCATGTAGTTCCAGCAGTCGGTGAGTTTCCTGATGCCATCATATTAGAAGTCAAGTTTTTATTGTTTTTTTTTAGCTCTGAAACTTTTTGGAAAGGGAATTTTTTTTGACTCCATCTCATATTTAATCATGCAGAAATCCTTTTCGATACTCGGAGGTTTGTTGTGCAAATCTCTTAAACATGTAAAGCACCATGTTGCTTCCAGCTGATTTTTAATGTTTTTCGTTGACACAAGTGACATGCTTTTCCACAAACATGGTCTTCCGAGGTGTGTTTTCCATTAACAAGGGATTCCATTTATTTTACTTAACCTTTCAATTATCTTATTCAGATGGAGAAATAAGAGGGAAATGCTTGAGACTTAAAAAAAAATTGAACCCACCATCTGGCTTAGAGATGTGCACTGGATCAAGACAGGACACATTTTCCAAAAACGATGAATTATGCAAAGAGATTCCTTAGCATGACCATATTGAGTCAACATAAGTCTGTTGGGATTATGATTTATTATTTGCATGACGTCTAGTTTAACTAAGCAATGACATCATTCACTGCATCATGGAACTGACCTGGGCACTTATGAGGCGAGTATTTACAAGTCTTTTAAGGATTGTTTAACAAAGTTTGATCTAAGAGGTGTGGAGTGAGGTGGTATTTATCTATCCTTTGTACACAGTTTATGAGTTTCTTTGCACACTTCGTGGGAAGGTGATGTTTATATTTTAAATATTTGTTTTTCTTGGTTTAATGGTGAGCGTTCGGATTACTTTAAGATCCGTTGTGATCAGCAATGCATCAATTTTCGCTCAGAAGTCGAGGTTTGAAGCAATTTCTTGCAAGGTGAAAGTAAAAAAAGTCTTCTTCATTTTCTTTAGTCCACACATCCCGTAGTATTGAGTCGATGGTTCTTGAAGCTTGAAAAGAGTTGAAGCAATTTCTTGCAAGGTGACAGTAAAAAAGTCTTCTTCATTTTCTTTAGTCCACACATCCCGTAGTATTGAGTCGATGGTTCTTGAAGCTTGAAAAGAGTTGAAGTAATTTCTTGCAAGGTGAATGTAAAAAAAGTCTTCTTCATTTTATTTAGTCCACACGTCCCGTAGTATTGAGTCGGTGGTTCTTAAAGCTTGAAAAGAGTTCTGAAGTCTTCAAAAACAGACCAGGTCTGCCACTTGGCTGAAACTAGTTAGTGCTAGAATGTGTCATTTGTTCAGCGTGTCAGTGATAACTCAACGACTCCTAATCGAAAGACACCATTGGATCTTTAATGTCTGCTGGTAAATATGGCCAGACAGGTCCGCAGCTTAAAATTCATTTTTCATTAGCCCCTTAACAGTTGAGTCTTTGTACATTAAGAGTGATAAAGTTATGTCAAATGAAGAACTTGCAGTTATGCCCTTTCTCGGGCATCGTTCCACCAAATATCTGTCAGAAATCAAATACTTTATTGCTTGTTGTTTATTACGAAGTTAAGTTTGCCTAGCACTAAGTGCAACCATGCAATAAAAAGAAATCAAGCTCGAAGTATTTATTACTTAAATGAACAAGGAATCGATCGTGACACTTTTCAATTTCCAGTAAGCTATTTCTACAATCAAATAAAACTGAAGGAAACTTTTTATTGCTTACTTAATTGTAACGTTTAGTTTAGAAAGCTTTGACCATGGCCCAAAACATCCTTGGCCTGAACGAGGCCTGTATCATTTGCTTAGAAGTTTCCACAGCTGTGTAGGGGGTCATGGGAGGATTTTCTGGCAGTATCAATGTAGCAATTTCCATGTTTGTCATATCTGACAGTTTTATCACAGGCCTTTGATTTTACGCATTCCTCAATCCTCAGTGAAAGGCAAGCTTTTCTTCACGTCCAGGAAACTTGTACGTTCTCCAAGTGCCACGTGTAAAGCGCTCTTCATTCATCACCATGTTTCAGGATGTGGCACCTCCTCTGGGAAATCTTCAAAATGACAGTGTTATAATGAAGTTTCATGATTACAGAGATCACACTCTGTACCAAGCTAAATGATAGTCTCATTAGCACATTACAAATAACATTCTTCCGCGATGCCATGTGAGAAGCACTGGAGAGTACTGTATAAGAATGGTTCGATTATTTTTTCCAAATTTTTTATTCATTTGAGGATACATCCTTCCTTGGCATCTACACTATAAGAGACGTGTCTGTCTGTCTGTCTGTTGCCATCTTTCTCAGAGATGGCTAAACAAATCTTCGTCGCACTTTCAGAGGTTCATCAGTGAGTGATGGGGAATATTTTCGGCAAAGTTTGCTTTTTTGATATATTTTTTAAATTGCTCTGTAGTGCCTCTAAAAGCCTGGTGTTGGCTTAAGCCATGGTCCCATAGAGCCTGCGTTGGTATACGATGGTCTACGATGGTAGGATCGTGGAGCATTGTGGAGCCCATCCTGCGTCGACATACGATTTTGTGGCCATCGGAGGTTGGAAAATCATCTTTTGAAATGTTCAAAAGATGGTCTATGATGGTCCACGATCCTACAATCGTAGACCATCGTACGACCGTCGTATGACACATACGATATCGTAGGACATCGTACGACATCGTACGACATCGTACGATATCGTACGACAACGTACGACAATCCTGCGAGGACGCAGGAGCATCCTGCGTCGTCGTGCGTCCTCGTAGCTACTTTGGGGGTAGCTACTTTGGGGGTATATAAACCCCAGCCATCAGCCATCACTTCATCATCATCAGTTCATGCCGACTTGTTCAGAGTGATCGTGGGCCATCGTAGGTTTGGGCCATCGTAGCCCATCGTATACCAACGCAGGCTCTATGGGACCGTGGCTTTAGCGGTTAGGGTGCAGGCTTGGGATCCTAGGATCCTGAGTTTGAATCCCAGTCGATTGCTGAATTAATGCCAGGGGGGTTGACTCAGCCTGTCATCCTTCCGAGATCAGCAAATACCAGCTTTCTGGGATGAATGATCCCGGTGTGTACCCCAATTTAGAAAAGGTGCACCGTATCCCTGCGCATCATAAGAGGCGACTAATGGTTGGCGTCAGAAAGGGCATCCGGCCATAAAAACATTACCTCAAACAGGGAACCGTGATTGTCATGGGGCAAGTAAGGCTCGTCCCCCGTCCGTGATTCCCTCGTCGTAGCGGGGAAAATGGCCTTAAAACTATCATTCATTCAGTGCCTCTCTTTGTAGCTACATGAAAGGTAGTATTAAATGATCCTCAACCTCATTCCTTAGTTGGTGGAGGGAAGTGTTTAAGGCCCACACAAAAAATACAATTTTTGTACACCGCTGCTTTCCTATTCCATTTCCAGGCACTGCGTGACGTCTTCGCCGGGCACCGAAGGGGGCCTGGCGAGACATGCACCGAAAGGGAGTTCTCAGTTTTTACTCCGGTTTCTTTCTTTCTTGTTTGAAGCTGAAATTTGGGCACAATAGTGAGCACCTGCTTTGGTAAAAATGGTATTTTTTGTTTTTTTCATTAATCAATTAATTACTTAATTATTGTTATGTCGGTTGCGTAGGGGCATATATGCATTGAGGTAGATCTGCATAGGTAGGTGCTTCGATTGTCGCGCTAGAGAATCTCGATGTAATAAGTTATGTTAGCCCGGTTTGTCGGATTAAGTGTATACCTGTGATCATACGAGGAGGATCGGGTGATAGGTAGAATAGGGATTAGGCTAACTCCCCAGTATGACAAACCTGTGATCTATCCAGTGTCCAGTATGGCAATGCACTCACCTACATTAGTTAGCCCCATTAGTGCACCACATTAATTAATTCCCCCGCCGCAACAATGACTTATGGAAGAACAGACCGGAAGCGACCACACACTTGGGCTGACAACACTGGCAGGGCAGAAAACATCGCACAGGCAGGCCGAGAGCCACGCCCAGGAGAACTTGTGATTGACAGGGGGGAGGAGCGAGTTGGAGGCAGGTCGCTGATTGGAGGGTAGCGAAGATGAAGGACGTGCCACACTGATTGGCCACCGACAATGACGTGTCACACGATGACGTAACACCAAGGGCGCGGGACACTCGGCCAATCAGTGAGGAATGTGCGAAACAACCACATTAAGCTACACACTGATTGAAGGAGAAGCGCCTTTGACGGGTGAAGGCGAGAAAGGTCACAATGAAACCGCACTGGTTGGGAGTGAGAGAGACCTGGCGTCAGAGGCCGAGCAGTAAAACCTCTCGCTCACCAGCATTTTCCTCTCTTCCCTTGGCCCTCTTGCTCTGGACTGTCTATTTGCGTTGGTTCTTCTCATTCTGGCCTCCTTCCTGCGTGGACCTCCCTTCTGCCCTTGCTTTACGTTCCCGTTTGGACCTTGGTGATTGAGCGCCGACGATCATCCTCCCCTGTTGTTCATCCTCTCCTGGTGCTTGCGTGTGAGTGCTGTGCTGTGTGGCGTGGGATGGGTCGTGCAGAGAGGCTGTGGTTCGCGCCAACCGGAGCGTGGTCGGACGACCGCGCTTGGAGCTGACCATCCCGGGCAATTCCCGACGACCACATTCAGACAGATAAGATGCACCCACAGAAACACAACGATTTATTTTGTTCATCCTTCCATTGTCTTGTATTTGAAGTCTGTGAGAGGGATCCCAACCTAGGTTTTAGTTATTTATCGTCGCATCCATTGTTCTCGGGTTCCGAATAATAAATCATTTATTTTTGTACCATAAATTCCGTTTTCGTTTGTGAGTTATTTTCAAAGGGTGAGGACATCGTCGTGGCCACCCAGGTAAGCCGGCATTCTTCCCCAAACCTCCCGGCTCACGTATCGTCCACCATCAATTGGATAACGCCTCATTAAGCTCAATTGCCATCCGCGGACACTCTGTCTTAATAGAGTCGTCCACAGGACATTATTATCAATTAATTAAGGACTTATTTATTTCCTTTCTCATCTGGGCAATATCTCAGGCACCTTTTGAGCTCGGAAGCTGATATTTGGACACAACAATGACCAAGTGATTTGGCTGCGAAGGCTATTTTGGATTTATTGAATTATTTAAATATTTGATTAATTACCGAATTCATTTTCAAAAAGTCACAGATTCGGATGAAACGGTGGTGGTTTAGGTATGCTATTGGACAATTGATTAAGAAATTAATTATTTTACGATTATTATTAATTTATTTAGCTAGTGTGTGCCCCGACTTAGAATAGGTACACCGTATCTCTGCGTGTCGTAAGAGGCGACTAAAGTTTTGGCGTCAGGAAGGGCATCCGGCCATAAAAGCATTGCCTCAAAAAGGAAACCATGATGATTGTCATGGGCCCCACAAGATTAACCCCCGATCTAGCAGGGAAAATGGCCTTAAAAAGGGAATTTTTTTCTTTGTTATTCATTTATTTTAAGTATTAATCACTTATTTATTTTCTTTCTCATCTGGGCAATATCTCAGGCACCTTTTGACCAAGGAAGCTGATATTTGGACATGACAGTGACCAAGTGATTTGGCTATAAAGGATATTTTTGATTTATTGATTAATCAATTAATCGATTAATTATAAATTAAGCAACTAATCAATTAATTACGTAATTTTTGAATAATTAATCATTTAATTAATTTTCAAAAAGTTACAGCTTTGTATGAAACACTGGTGGTTTCGGTATGCTATTAGCCAATTGATTAAGGAATTAATTATTTTACGATTCTTATTTATTTATTTAATTATGCAATTTATCAATTATTGTACATCTCTCCCTGTCTCTACATCATACTTTCTGTAGTGTACATCATACTGTCTTTATGTGCTGCATGGTGGCATTGCCGGGTGACCCGGAAATGACGTGCTGGAGGACATGTTATTTATTTGGCATGGGGGCAGTGTACTTTGAATTTATCTGTACTTGTTGTTTTCTTCTCTTCAAAATGCCAACATGATTAGAACAGCACCGGGTTATCAACTACCGTCATTGCTTATTCGCCTTCGTCCCCTCTGTGTGGTACTTTAGTTTCTTGTTGGACAATAGGTTTTATCAACTGAGTTGGGCTTGCGGCTAGGGTGCCGGCTTAGGATCCAAGGATCCTGGGTTCGAATCCCGGTCGATCGCTGAATTAACGCCAGGGGGGTTGACTCAGCCTGTCATAACCTTCCGAGGTCGGCTAATTGAGTACCAGTTCACTGGTAATTCCCTGTTTGTCGTTAAAGGCGGCAACAAGGGTTGGCGTCAGGAAGGGCATCCGGCCGTAAAACATTGCTTCAAATAGGGGACCGAAACACAACAACAACCACGGTTCCCGAAAAAGGCCAACCCCCGCTTTGCGGGGAAAAATGGCCTCTAAAGGTGGTTGTTTTGTTTTTTAACTGAAATGTGACAAAAGTGTTGCTAAAAGCCGTGAGAAATAAAAGTATAAATCTGAGCTCCAGGGCATTAGCCCTTCGTCGGACTGCCTTAAAAGTCAGTTTGACTTTGCTTCCCACAACAGTTTGCAACACCTTTGCCAACCTTTAGTTGACAAACCTATTATGCAGTGTTTTCTTTGTCCGCAGACACTGACCAACACTTTCGCCTTGAAAAAATGTAGTCTCTCCTTGGAGAAATTGACATCCTAACCTGTAACCTCAATTAGATCTTTATTGTTTCACACTATATTTGCTTTATATATGACAAAGAAATTATTTCCTAAAATTGTATTTGTTCCCCTACCCAGACCCTCCTCTCCTACCCCCCCCCCCCCCCCACCCCATTGTTTTGTTGTAATATTTAACCACGTGTTGTGTATGCAACATTTATATACATAATTTATAAATACTATTTAAAAACAGAAACACTGTTTGTCTGTGATTTTAAGGCACAATTTTCCAGTTAATTTATCATTCATTGTCTTATGCCCCTGTGTATGCACGTTTTCATGATGAACATCAAGAAAGCATGTCAACCTTTCCTCCACAGGTGAACTCGAAAACACCACTCAAGCTTCTCCCATCCGGGTTCCAAATGGCTCCGGAGATGTAAAAACAAAAGGAAAAGTTTCACAAAAGCTTTCTGCCTCTCCACAAGCTTTTGAAACGCCTCAGAATGCTGTTTCGGTCGAGCAGCAACACTTTTCGCTACAAAGCCAAAGACATGAAAGAGTCCATAAGGGGTTTAGTCTGAAAAAATCTAGGAAAGCTTCAAAAATAAGAAAACTTCAAAAGCTACCGCGTAATAGAAACAAACTGAAGTTTGCTAAAGATGTGTCACCAAGTGTTAGCAACACAGGCCTTGTTTTCTCTGGGGTCACAACGCCTCCTATGGTTAGACCATTAATCCCTTTGGCCATTTCGAAAGAGCCAGCTATGAAGAGCATGAATATTGAAGTTTCAAAGAACATGCTAGAAGACCAAGTGGAAACCACAACCGCCAAATTAAGACGTCGACCTGATGATGCCCTTAATGGCAAAGAATGGCCTACAAAGTCTGCTTGGCAGGAAAACTCAGGAGCTAAAATAATTAGCTCAGGAAATCAAACTCAGCGTCCAGAAAATATACCCACTTATCTCCCTCTGGCTACAGGAAGTGAAGAAAATGTTAATGTTGTTGGCTCACCACAGATACTGATCACTTCTGAAAACACAAGCTTCAGCAATTCAACCGGGGCAAGCAGCACTCTGGCCAATCAGGAACAGGTTGAAGGAGAGGTCAAAGGACACTCTTCAACACAAAACCTTCCAATTAACCCCAGTGACAGGCCTACCTTCACCACATCCTATAACACCGAGCGGCCCATAAATCAGCAGGTGCACAATACTCATGGATATCAGAGAACTCACCTGAATCCCAATTCACCAGCTCCAATATCCATTTTCGAAACTACTACAGGTCCCACTGTTTCACAATCTGCATTGAACTCTTCACGGAAAATTGAGGATATTGATGTCCCCACATCTTCTCCACAAGCACAAATGAGTTCACATCACGAGCTCACTGTTCCTGTTGACTCAGGTGGATCAGATAAAAACTCCAGCATTATGATGAAGGATCACATTTTTCATCAACGTAAAGGATCGCATTTTCCGACTAACAGGTAACTGGGTAAGAAACACCCAACACCGGCATCTTTAAAATATTGAAAACTTAGTTTTATTTTTCACAAATGTTTCTTTCGGCAATTCTACAATGATTAAAATATAAATCTGCAATGAGTCAATAACATAAAATAATACAGGTGGTCATATTTGACATTCCCATCCAAGCATGTACAGTAGTTCATGATACTGGTATTTTAGGTCCAAATCCTTTATCCTAACATAATTTGTCCATTGTCTTAGGACTAATGTTCTTATCATGTCCTACTTCACATAAATGTATGCTGATTGATGTCTCATAATGTCCTTGCCCTGTATGTGATTGATGTACAAGCTACTCCATGCAACTTAGATAACTGCTTTAAAAAGTAGCTCCAACACAAAGACTTATTATTCAGAGTATATGACCTTATCAATGATTTTTAGCTCACCTGGAACGAAGTTCAGGGGAGCTTATGCGATGGCGCGTCGTCCGTCCATCAGTCCGTCCGTTAATCCGTGAGTCCGTCCGTCCATTAACACTTGAAACCTCTTCTCTGAAACCGCTGATGGGATTGAGACCAAATTTGGCACAAATTATATTTGTTGTGTTGTGACTAAAGTTTGTTCACGGCATTAAAAAAAAAATCGGGGGTTTACCAGGGGTCTTGTGGACAGCAATCTTCAAGTCTTTCCACAGATTCTCAATGAGATTAAAGTCTGGGATTTGGCTGGGCCATTCCAGTGTTGCTTTGGCTGTATGCTTCGGGTTATTGTCCTGTTGGAATGTAAATCTTTGACGCACTCTAAGGTCTTTTGCACTCTGAAGCAGGTTCTCCTCAAGGATTTGCCTGTATTTGGCTTAATTCATTGTTCCCTCTATCCTTACTCTCAGTCCACTGTCTCCCGGTCCCTGCTGCTGAAAACCATCCCCATAGCATAATGGTGCCACCACCATGCTTCACATTAGGGATAGTGTTGGATGGGTGATGAGCTGTGCCCAGTTTCCGTCAGATGTAGCGCTTTGCATTGAGGCCAAAGAGTTAAGGGTGTCATACTGGTGAAAAATTGAGAAAACTACATAGGTACCTTTGAGAGGCCTTTACACAAAAACAAAGTCAAGTTAATATCTAATTTTCAGTTTTTCTTGAAATATATAATCTTGGCTTTAACTCAGACCAGTTTCAACGCTTCTTTGTCATATTACATGCATATAATTTGCATAAATTAGACCATCAATAAAAAACAAGGAAAAACAAAGAACACATTTCTACTTCTATCTTCTATGTCACCATACATTATTTTCACACAAAACTTGGTACATGTATTATACATGTGTTACTCTACTACCTGATGAGAGGATTTTGTGAAATTATGTCAAATGTTCACTAATTAGCTAATTATGCCAATTACCAGATAAAACTTGGTTGTCCTTCAATAAATCCACAATGGCTACTCCTATAAACAAAAGCCTTCATCATTTTAAAGGAAGTGATATTCTGAATATCCTGTCCAAATTTCAGCCCAAAAGAATGATGCAAATTAAAGTTATAACAAATTTCATGCATGCAAAATGCAAAATATTATATTGAATTGAATTGAAATTTGAATTTTTCAATATTTAGGGGTACTTCTATGACCTCTAATAGCATGATTCTTGTTTATAAGACTATAAGGAAACTGTTCAGCTAAAAAAAAAAATCAAAAAAAAAAAATCACCTGTTCACCAGTACTACACCCTTAAATTTAGTTCTTATCAGGCCACGGAATCTTTTGCCTCATACTCTCAGTCCTTCACGTGCCATTTTCCAAACTCCAGTTATGTGCCTTTTTCTGAGAAGTGGCTTCCATCTGGCCACTCTCCCATGAAGTCAAGATTTGTGAGGTGCTGCAGAGACAGTTGTTCTTCTGGCAAGTTCTCCCATCTCAGCCAAGGAACTCTATAGTTCTGTCAGAACGGTCTTTAGGTTATTTGTCACCACCCAGACCAAGGCCCTTCTTGCTCGGTTACTCTGTTTGGTCAGAAAGCCAGCTCTAGGAAGAGTCTGGGTAGTTCCATATTCTTTCCATTTCCTAATGATGGAGCTCACTGTGCTGTTGGGAATTTTCAACACTCTAGAAATTGTTTTATACTGTCGTTTCAACCCTGTAGTGAAGACCTCAGGGCAACAGATGACCAAACGAGCTTTAACTCTGAGGCATATACCCAACTATGGTGGTACCTTGTGCATGCGCAGTGGAGGGGGGGCGGGGGGGTTGGGGTAGTGGAGGGCAGCGAGGTCCTTACCTGCACGGACGGACGCGGCACCGGGGTTATCCGATCCCCACAACAAATAAACGTACAAGACAGATCAATCAACGATACAACAATTAAAATGCAACGAATAATGGTTTAATAAAAATAAATGCAGGACAATAAAAAGGGGACACTAAATTCCTAAATTGAGGGACCCTCCTCACGGACTCATATACAACACAAGGGAATAATAAATGAAAATAAATGTGTAGTGTGGTGCGTTGGCTGATACTCCACCTGGCGTCTTTGACCGGTCCCTGAACCACCGCGCAGGAACCACACAAGATGGCGCGCAGTCGCGCCCAGAGCAGCCACCAACCCGTGAAGCAGCGGAAAACTCCTGACTCCTCCGCTTGTTCCACGCTCCACAAAGCTACGCTGTTTCTCAAGAGCACACGGCACGAAGCGCAGCCATCACGGAGCCAGCACCAAGGAGAGTGTATAACTGTGACCCCTCGCGATGAAGGCCAGACCAAGAAAGAGACAGGGAATGCATCCGCTCGCAATTAAACCCAGCGCAAGAGAGACAAGGCAAGTCGAACCACCTGCCATGAACTGCCAGGAGCAGAGCGAGAGAGAGAGAGAGAAATGCGTCTGCTCGCAATGAAACCCCAGGACCGAGAGAGAGAAAATGGCGGGAGGTGTCCTTTTTTACTCCTTCATCTCGAACGTTCTCTCCGACATCACACTCACTCCAATCACCGAGCGCCACCTGCTCACCACCAACCAATCGTCCTTTGGGGCGTGGCCTTATGGCCACAATTGGCGCCCATTGAGAAGATTCTAGCTGGGTGGTGTCAGTAGTATTGTCTGGATCTGGTCGGCGATGACGTTATTCACAATTATGTGCCGAATGCATGGCTGGTGGTGTAAGTGTTATAAGAACGAAGGGAAAAATACAGACGCGACTACACACAGGGAATTTACCCTTCTACCCTAACTAATTAGCATAGCTCCACCCCTCACATGGAGACATATGTTGCTTACACCGACATCCGGGCCTGACTTAATTACAGGAAGGTTTCTTCTTCTTCACGATAGTCAGAGCACACTACCCTAGACAATCCTACCTTGACTAAGGTATTTAATTACCTACCCCCACAAACGTAACAATACCCTTCCCCAGATCTATGCCTCCTCACAATTATATCAAGGGATTCTATGGACAGTTCCTTGGACTACATGGTAGAGTTTCTGCTTTGATATGCACTGTCAACTATGGGATCTTATATAGGAAGTTGTGTTTCTTTCTAAATCATATCGAATCATTTGCATTGGCCACAGGTGGACTCCAATCAAGTTGTAGAAACATTTCAAGGATGATCAATGGAAATTTGATGCACCTGAGCTCAATTTGGAGTATCATAGCAAAGGGGTTGAATACTTATTTACTCAAGACATTTCAGCTTTTCATTTTTAATTATTTTGTAAAAAAAAGAAATTCTAAAAAGGAAATTTCACTTTGATATTATGGGGTATGTGTACATCAGCAACAAAAATATCTCAATTGAATCCATTATAAATTCAGGCTGTAACACAACAAAATGTGGACAAGTCAAGGAGTGTGCATACTTTCTGAAGGCACTGTATGTTCAGAATCTTAAGGTCATGCATCACATGGATGCTGGCAATTTAAAATTTAAAATGCTCCGGATAGTAAACAAACCGTGGAAGAGGTCTTTTTAGCCCCCCCCCCCCTCCCTCCCCATGGCCCTTTTTTACATCCATGGGCATCTTGCCTCCACTTTATTCTGCCACATGCATGGCAAAGACATTAGGATACATCAAGTACTGTTACATGACGTACAAGGATGTTAAGAGACAATGGACAAAGCAACGTAATTTATTGGATTTGAACCAGGAATCCTAACATAATGAGCCTTGTATTGCAGTTCGATGGCTGAGCATTTTACACCACTTACTTTTTCTTTCCCAGCTTTACAATTTCCTCTGTTCTTTCTTCTTTCGCCTCTTCTATTTTCTTTGTTCTTTCTTGCTCCTCATTCATGGCAAATCCCACTTCCACCTCCCTGTTCCTAGGCCTAATACAGTTAAATCACTGATCTCAGACTCTTCGCTCACACAGCCAGAGGAAAGGCTGGAGAAGGTGGAGGAATCTGTGAGAGACCTCTCTGCCATTGTGACTCTTCTTCAATCTCAGGCAAGTTCAGGATCCATCACTTGTAGGGTCAACACAAAGAGGACATATTTCCCCATAAATTGACTTTGTGCTGCCTCAAGGAAAAATAATCTTCACCTATATAGCTTTATATTAAATAATTTACCATATCCTTTTTCCAGGACCGTTGGAATTCTTAAAGTTTCCCGACAAGTTACATTGAGCATGGCTCTTGGGGTTATGTGCTATTATCTTCCATACAAGAGAGCCTGCATTATCATTGGTAGACTTTGCCCAGACTTCACCCCCTGAATCTTCCAGCAGCTAAGCTCCATCCTCCATTCCCCATACTTTAACCCATTAGACGGAGGAAGCGACATGTTGTGGTAAAATAGAACACATCTGGGTATTTTCCATGAAACAACATCGTAACTAATATGACATAATGTGATGTACACTGGCCAACTTCTAATATGACAGAAAATACTTGTTTCATACATCAATTCGAGAAGAAAAAAAAGTGTTTGACCACTTTTAGTAGACATGAACACAATGATATGTATATTAAAAGGGCAAAAAGACTGGAGGAAATCGTTATGCTTCTGAACATTTTGCAACATGACACCATCACCAAATGTGTAAAAAATAATTTGAGTATTATATATATGTATATATAATATACATATATATGATATACATATATGTATATATATGTATATTATATACATAGAATATACATATATGTATATATATAAGAAGATTGTCATGGGGACCGCAAGGCTAACCCCCGCTCTCGCAGGGAAAATGGCCTTAAAATGCATGTTGTTGTTGTTGTGTTGTATATATGTATGTACATATATATGTATATACATATATATTGTTACGGATTCGTCACTTCCGTTGTGGTGGTTTTCATCCACTGTAAACATTTTGGATTCCATGTACAATTATTGTTTTCAAAAGGTTTATTGTTCATGAACTGTTTTCAAAAGGTGAAAAGTTCGAGTTAAAAGAAACAGGAAACCGGATCGGGAACCGGACGACGACGAAGAAGAGGAAGAAGAGAAAGAAGGCAGAGCGAATGAGTTGGAGAAGAAAGCCGAGTTGCTTTGCGGTCTGGAGCGAATGTTGGCGAGCAAGAGTCACGAGTGAACTTTTGGTTTCCCGGGAAAGGGATTCCTGCGACAGAGTTGTTATCGCTGTGACAGATCAACCTGCGTGTCAGGTTTTGTGGTGGATTCTGAAGAGAATCATCGTCATCATCGTCGTGCCGTTGCGCCACGAGACCGGGCCGTCGGCCATTTTGACTCGCGCAGGACTTGCGCTTCGCTCAAGGTTTCGTCTCGTTTCGACCATTTTCACCACATTCAGATGTCGATCTGGGGTGTGTGTGTGACGTGGCTTTTGAGTGGAAAGTCTGCGTGTCGCCGACTGTGAGATGTGGAACGTCCATACCCGAGGGTGTGATTTCCCAGTCGCCTGGAGGGCGCCTTTGGATTTCCCAGTCGCCTGGAAGGCGCCTTTGCACAGCTTTGTCAGCAAGACTGTAACTGCCAACCCAATGGGATTCTGGTCTCGATTGGACACTGATCTGTCGATCGCTGGAGTGGATCGACTTTGGCTTGAAGCCGGGGATTAGAGACATTGGGGATGTTCTTGTTTCACTCAATTGGAGCACAGTGAGTTATATATTACAACACTGATGGTACCATCATAGGATATTGATTGTACTTTTGATTCATATTATTGTTGTACTGTTATTCTTGTGTGATCTTAATACAATATTTGTTTGTGAGTATCAATTGGTGTGGCTTCACCATTGATCTTTGACATACAGAATAACACATTTTTCTGCCGTGACTCCTCTCGGGGCTTGGAGGTACACCGTGACCAGGGGGTTGGGGAGGAGCACGTAACAATATATATATATATGTTTGCAATTGTTTTTATGTTTTGCTATGCATTATGTTTTGCACTCTGTCAAAGCGTCTTTGGGCTTCCTGAAAAGCGCTATATAAAATAAATGCATTATTATAATATATATATATATATATATATATATATATATACAGACTTGGCATTTAATATGGAATTTTTTTTTTTTCTTGACTTGGGTTTACTTTCTGAACTCAGTATATCAATCTGGTGAGTTTCTTTTACCCTTCGGTGATGTCTTTCTTGAAAGAACCATGTCACTGATTGTCTTTCGCAGCAAGAAGTCAATAACAGGATTATATCACAGGTGGCGTGACAAAATGTAAGGACAGGTACATTTGACGATTGGCTTCACAATCGGGTATATAAGGGTTGTTGCGTTCTGCATTAGTGGAAAACAACTGCTGCACGTCTACAAAAGTTATTGCCGCTTCCTCTGGAGATGGTCCGTCAACTTGACAATGCTGTTTGTCATGGAGTGGTGGCTTTACGAAATTCTGGCATGAAACAGCGTGCTATTGCTCGGCAGTATGGCATCACTCAAGGTCAGGTGTCAAAGTTCCTGAAACGAAATGCTCAGAGGGGTGTCCCTACTCCAATACCGAGGCCAGGACGTCCACGCAGAACCACAAGGAGAGATGATCGCCAGTTGCACCGGTTAGTCTGCAATGGCCGTACCAAGTCAGCTAATCGGCTTAGGGCTGAGTGGCAGCAACTGACAAATGTGCCTGTATCCAGAAGGCTAGTCAACCAACGACTGGTTCAAGCAGGCTATCGTGCCAGGCGTCCCCTGAGAAACCCACGCCTGACCAGACAACACAGCCAGCGCCGATTGCAGTGGGCCAGAGAGCACCGTCAATGGCAGCCAGGACACTGGAATCACGTGACCTTCAGTGGACGAGTCTAGATTTCTGGTCTATCATCAAGATGGCCACGTCCGAGTGCACAGACAAGTGCATGAAGCCCACAACGAAGATTGTTTCGTGCCAAGAGTCCAAGCTGGAGGTGGTGGGGTGACCGTTTGGGCTGCTTTTCATGCAGGTGGAAAAACTGACCTGGTTGTTCTGAATGGAAACCTGAACCAGTTCAAGTACAGGGCCATTCTGGAAGAAACATTGCTTCCATTTGCTCGTGCAGCCTTTCGTGGAAACTTTGTCTTCCAAGATGACAATGCACGGCCTCATCGTGCTCGCATGATCCAACACTTTCTTGCTGACCGTGGTGTAGATCATATGGAGTGGCCTGCCATGTCCCCGGATATGAATCCGATAGAGAACTTGTGGGCAGAATTAACGCGTCAAATCGACAACTTGGACAAGCAGCCTACCTCTGTGCATGAATTGCAGCAGGCTATTGTCACTGCATGGCAAGCCATTCCTGTCCAAACCTTGGCAAATCTCCTGAACAGCATGCCTCGACGTGTACGTGCTCTCCTGAATGCTCGTGGGGGTTACACGAAGTACTGAACTGTAATTTTACTGTCCCGTAATCCCAGTCATAATTTAGCTTTTGTTTTTGTTCAAATTTTTTTTGGCTAATGTGCAAAATAAAGAGATACTTCTGGAAAACGTACAGAAGTTTAACACAGTACTGTCCGTGAATTGAGTTCGATATCAGTTTACATCACTTTCAAGGATCAATTTATTTGCTTCGAAATGTCAATTGTGGTTTTTGTTTCTTTTAAAGGTCACATTAACAAAATCTAGAATAATTTCAACATAATTCCAATGAACTTTTGGTTCTAAGTCATCTTGAAAAGTAAGTTCACCCCCACAAAAAAAATATTCCATATTAAATGCCATGTCTGTATATATATATATCGACTCGACTCGACTCCATATGATGAGTGGATACCAGAGATAACGTTCTCGTGTGGCAGGCGGTGCTTATCGCTCCCAGCAAGGTGCAGCAGCAGCTGTATGGGACACTTTGCTGGCGGTTCTCCACTGGTGATATGGGGGTCGCATAGTGACTGATATATATATATATATATATATATATATATATATATATATATATATATATATATATATATATATACAGACTTGGCATTTAATATGGAATTTTTTTTTTTCTTGACTTGGGTTTCCTTTCTTAACTCAGTATATCAATCTGGTGAGTTTCTTTTACACTTTGGTGATTTATTTGTTAAAAGAACCATGTCACTGATTGTCTGTCGCAGCAAGAAGTCAACAACAGGATTATATCACAGGTGGCATGGCAAAATGTACGGACAGGTGCATTTGATGATTGGCTTCACAGTCGGGTATACAAGGGTTGTTGCGTTCTGTATTAGTGGAAAACAACTGCTGCACATCTCCAAAAGTTATTGCCGCTTCCTCTGGAGATGGTCCGTCAACTCGACAATGCTGTTTGTCATGGAGTGGTGGCTTTACGAAATTACGGCATGAAACAGCGTGCTATTGCTCGGCAGTATGGCATCACTCAAGGTCAGGTGTCAAAGATCCTGAAACGAAATGCTCAGAGGGGTGTGCCTACTCCAATACCGAGGCCAGGACATCCTCGCAGAACCACAAGGAGGGATGATCGCCAGCTGCACCGCCGGTTAGTCCGCAATGGCTGTACCAAGTCAGCCAATCGGCTTAGGGCTGAGTGGCAGTAACTGACAAATGTGCCTGTATCCAGAAGGCTAGTCAACCAACGACTGGTTCAAGCAGGCTATCGTGCCAGGCGTCCCCTGAGAAAGCCATGCCTGACCAGACAACACCGCCAGCGCCGATTGCAGTGGGCCAGAGAGCACCGTCAATGGCAGCCAGGACACTGAAATCACGTGATCTTCAGTGACCAGTCTAGATTTCTGGTCTATCGTCAAGATGCACAGACAAGTGCATGAAGCCTACAACAAAGATTGTATAGTGCCAAGAGTTCAAGCTGGAGTTGGTGGGGTGACCGTTTGGGCTGCTTTTCATGCAGGGGGCAAAACTGACCTGGTTGTTCTGAATGGAAACCTGAACCAGTTCAAGTACAGGGCAATTCTGGAAGAAACATTGCTTCCATTTGCTCGTGCAGCCTTTCGAGGAGACTTTGTCTTCCAAGATGACAATGCACGGCCTCATCGTGCTCGCATGATCCAACACTTTCTTGCTGACCGTGGTGTAGAGCATATGGAGTGGCCTGCCATGTCCCCGGATATGAATCCGATGGAGAACTTGTGGGCAGAATTAACGCTTCAAATCGACCACTTGGACCAGCAGCCGACCTCTGTGCGTGAATTGCAGCAGGCTATTGTCACTGCATGTTGTTGTTGTTGTTGTTGTTGTATTGTCACTGCATGGCAAGCGATTCCTGTCCAAACCTTGGCAAATCTCGTGAACAGCATGCCTCAACGTGTACGTGCTCTCCTGAATGCTCGTGGGGGTTACACGAAGTACTGAACTGTAATTTTACTGTCCGTAATCCCAGTCGTAATTTAACTTTTGTTTTTGTTGAAAATAATTTTTGTTAATGTGCAAAATAAAGAGATACTTCTGGAAATCGTGCAGAAGTTTAACACAGTACTGTCCATGAATTGAGTTCGATATCAGTTTACATCACTTTCAAGGATCAATTTACTTGTTTCGAAATGTCAAATGTGGTTTTTGTTTCTTTTAAAGGTCACATTAACAAATCTAGAATTATTTCAACATAATTCCAATGAACTTTTGGTTCTTTTCACCCCCACAAAAAAAATATTCCATATTAAATGCCAAGTCTGTATATATATATACACATATATATATATATATATATATATATATATATATATATATATATATATATATATATATATATATATATATATATATATACATATATATATACATATATATATACATATATATATATACATATATATATATATATATATATATATATATATATATATATATATATATATATATATATATATATACGTATATACATACATACATACATACATACATACATACACACACATACACACAGTGCATTCAGAAAGTATTCAGACCCCTTCACTTTTTTCACATTTTGTTATGTTGCAGCGTTATGCTGAAATCGTTTAAATTCATTTTTTCCCTCATCAATCTACACTCAATACCCCATAATGACAAAGAGAAAACAGGATTTTGGAAAGTTTTGCAAATTTATTAAAAAGAAAAAACTGAAATATCACATTGACATAAGTATTCATACCCTTTGCTATGACACTTGAAATTTAGCTCAGGTGCCTTCCATTTCTCTTGATCATCTTTGAGATGTTTCTACACCTTGATTGGATTCCACCTGTGGTAAATTCAATTGATTGGACATGATTTGGAAAGGCACACACCTGTCTATATAAGGTCTCACAGCTGACAATGCATATCAGAGCAAAAACCAAGCCATGAGGTTGAAGGAACTGCCTGCAGAGCTCAGAGACAGGATTGTGTCGAGGCACAGATCTGGGGAAGCCTACAAAAAAATTTCTGCTGCATTGAATGTTCCCAAGGGCACAGTGGCCTCCATAATTCTTAAATGGAAGAAGTTTGGAACAACCAGGACTCTTCCTAGAGCTGGTCGCCCGGCCAGACTGAGCAATCGGGGGAGAAGGGCCTTGGTAAGAGAGGTGACCAAGAACCCGATGGCCACTCTGGCTGAGCTCCAGAGATCCTGTGTGGAGATGGGAGAAACTTCCAGAAGGACAACCATCACTGCAACACTCCACCGATCTAGGCTTTGTGGCAGAGTGGCCAGACAGAAGCCTCTCCTCAGTGAAAGACACATGTAAGCCGCTTGGAGTTTGCAAAAAAGCACCTAAAGGACTCTCAGACTGTGAGAAACAAGATTCTGTGGTCTGATGAAACCAAGATTGAACTGTTTGGCCTCAATTCTAAGCGCCATGTCTGGAGGAAACCAGGCACTGCTCAACACCTGCCCAATACCATCCCAACGGTGAAGCATGGTGGTGGCAGCATCATGCTGTGGGTGTGTTTTTCAGCAGCAGGGACTGGGGGACTGGTCAGGGTTGAGGGAACAATGAACGGAGCAAAGTACAGAGATATCCTTAATGAAAACCTGAAACAGAGCGCTCATGACCTCAGACTGCGACGAAGGTTCACCTTCCAATAGGACAATGACCCTAAGCACACAGCCAAGACAACGCAGGAGTGGCTTAGGGACAACTCTGTGAAGGTCCTTGAGTGGCCCAGCCAGAGCCCTGACTTTAACCCAATCGAACATCTCTGGAGAGACCTGAAAATAGCTGTCCACCGACGGTCCCCATCCAACCTGACAGAGCTTGAGAGGATCTGCAGAGAAAAATGGCAGAAAATCCCCAAATCCAGGTGTGCAAAGCTTGTCACGTCATACCCAAGAAGACTCGAGGCTGTAATCGCTGCCAAAAGTGCTTCAACTAAGTACTGAGTTAAAGGTCTGGATACTTATGTCAATGTGATATTTCAGTTTTTTCTTTTTAATAAATTTGCCAAACTTTCTAAAATCCTGTTTTCTCTTTGTCATTATGGGGTATTGAGTGTAGATTGATGAGGGAAAAAATGAATTTAAACGATTTCAGCATAAGGCTGCAACATAACAAAATGTGAAAAAAGTGAAGGGGTCTTTCTGAAGGCACTGTATATACGCTTACACCGACAGGCAAAATACTTTCTGAAGGCACTGTATATACGTGTACAGGTATGTGTATTGTGTATATATATATATATATATATATATATATATATATATATATATATATATATATATATATATATATATATATATATATATATATATATATATATACACACACACACATACCTATATATATAATGGGACGAAATAGTAAAGTCTGTTTGTTCTATTCATTCGATATCATTTGTATCTTTATTTGGGATATACAGTATTTGATTTAATTTGACGTACTATTGATTATTGTACATATTCACTGGCATTGTGTGCAGAACTCGGCTTTGCTTAGAAGAATGCAATTATTGGAAGATTCTGAGTGTCGAAAGCCACACAGGAAGTGGAATATTGGTCCTTCCAGAACTCGACAATACCCATCACCTTTTATTGGTTCAACTCGGTCTTCAATACATCCTAGATCCAACAGCGAGCTCTTAAATCCTCCTGAAAAGCCTCCTCTCAGCTATCCAATCACCCCTAATGACTCTCTACCTACTTTCAGCACTCACGGATCTCACACAGACCCTCTACCTCGACCAATCACCAGTCCTCCTGTCGACCCTTGTGCCGCCAAAACACGGTGTTTGCATGGCGGGACCTGTGTGCCGAGTGGTATGAGACATGTGTGTACCTGTACACCATCCTATACAGGATCATCGTGCGAGACACTTATCTTGCAGGTAACACAAACTGCACCACAATACATCCATAGAACGTTAGGGGGTTTTCAGGATTATACTTGTGTCTGACCAAATTTTCTTCCAGAAGCCGTGATAAATCATGCAGGAAGAAATAAAAATGTGAATTCCCTCCCTCCCCCTCTCCCACTCTCTCCCTCTCTCCCCCCTCTCCTCTCCCCTCTCCCCTCGCCTCCTCTCTCCCTCTCCCCCTCACCCCCTCCCCTCTCTCCCCTTTCCCCTCTCTCCCCTTACCCCTCTCTCCCCCTTCCCCTCTCTCCCTCTCTCCCTCTCTTCATGCTCTCCTGGCATTGGCCTTATGGTTAGGGTGGCGGGCTTGGGATCTGAACGTCCTAAGTTCGAATCCCGTTGAATTAACGCCAGGTGGGGTTGACTCAGCCTGTCATCCTTCCGAGGTCGGCAAAATGAGTACCAGATAACTGGTTATAGAGAGGCAACTCGGCAAACTAACATCAATGGCAGACGCGCCCACAGAAATGATGCAACCAGCAGCCCGGGTGGCTGCACACCAACCACCCACCACCCACCCTCTTCATGAGTGGAGACTTGTATATAATTTTTATTTTTAAATCGCCGGGTGTACATGAATAACATCTCTAGAGAAGTGTATTGCATCCTGAGAAAGGTCAAGGTTGTCTGTGCTGCAATGTGTTAATGAGGTTTTCCAAGAAGAAGGTAAAAGGTTTTCTCTGTCGTATCAATCGCAATTGTTCAGAATGATCACACTAAATGTAGAGTTAAAGGAAAACTTTAAAGATCGGATCATAAATCACAAGCTTTTTGATTGTGTGATGCTTTACCACCCAGGCCTGCTACATGCCACCAGATCCAGGGACAACATGCCATGACAGATCCACAGAACCATCAAGACATTGGTATTTTGACCCTTATTCCGGCCACTGCAAATCTTTCCTTTACGCCGGCTGCACAGGAAATGTTAATCGCTTCTTTAGTGCAGCAGCTTGCCGGGAGAACTGTGAGCTGGGAGCCTGCTGCTTGCGATTCTCGAAGGGCGTCGTGCCACAAATCAAGGTGCAACTGGATGAGACTCTCGAACATGGTGGTCACGACAGTTTCACCGGACGAGCTCGAACTGAGCTTGCATCATCACCCAGGCAATCAAACCGAACTTTTGCCAATCATAAAATGAACTTCAATGGTATTCTCAGAATGAATGCAGAAGTTTCAAAGTCTCAAAACCAGAATGGAAGCAGGTGCACACCTCACAGCAGTAGGTTTCAGTACCATTGTGTTTACACAGACCGTTCCAGCTGTCGAGTGCTCCATGGTGACATTGGCGACCTGGTAAGTTTCATGGCAGGCCGGCGCTGTAGTCCAGACACCTGTGGTCCAGCCTGTCACTGCACCCTCGGCTCTGTGGTGCTGCAATCTGGAGAGACAACAAAACGAGGCTGCGAGTTGTGTCAGTGCGATGGACCTGATACTGCAGCAACTTGCACCTGCCATCATATGGTGAGGCGCAAGGAGATACGAGACCTGACAAAGGCCGAAACGCTGTTATATCAGCATGCCATACAGGTGCTCCATAACCAGGGTGAGCAATGGGAAGACCCAATGGAGGAATGGAGGAATGATTGATGTAAAAAGGCAATTGAGTGCATGTGGGGGGAGTAGAGGGTTAAGTGTTTGGATGAATTTTGGTACAATCCTGTTTGTTTCTTGTGCACTTACTTACCTATTAGTTAATTTACCTTTCATTTCCACCTTTATAGGTGTCTATCATTTCAGTATTTATAAAGAAACGAGAATGGCACTCTTCGACATCACTACGTCGACCGATATGCGTCCGCCCACATTATACATACATACTTGTACCACGTTTGATTTAAATCCCTTCAGCTGTTCTCGAGTTTCACATTTTTACCTGACATGACCTTTGACCTCTTAATGCAAAAATGTAATCAGTTCATGTTTACATCATTATCAAGACTTGTACCAAGTTTGATTTAAATCCCTTCAGCTGTTCTGAAGTTATCAAATTTTTACCTGACATGACCTCTGATATTTGACCTCTTGATGGCATAATCCAATGAGTTCATCTTTGCATCATATATACTTCTAACAAGTTTGTTCCAAATCCCATCGCTTGTTCACGGGATGGCATGGCAACATAAATTTTACTTAACATGACCTCTGACCTTTGGCCTTTGACCTTGTGAGCCCAAAATCGAATCAGTTCATCTTTACCTCATTTATACATACCTGCACAAAGTTTGACTACTATCCCTTCAGCCGTCCTTAAGTTATCGCGATAACAAAATAATTGTAATTTAACATGACCTCTGATCATTGACCTCTTGACCCCAAAATTGAATCATTCTATCATTGCATCATAATATATAATTATACCAAGTTTGGTGAAAATCCCATAACTGGTTCACAAGTTAGCTCGGCAACACAATTTTTTACCTGGCTTTTGACCTGAATTTTAATTTTTTACCTTTTACCTGAAATTCAGAATTTTTTACCTGAATTTTTTACCAAAATTTAATCCGTTAATCTTTACATCATTATACATACCTGTGCCAAGTTTGAATTAGATCCCTACAGTCATTCTCAAGTTATAGACGTATTACAGAATTTGACCTTTGACCTCTTGACCCCAACATAAAATTCGTTTATCTTTGCATCATAATACATACTTGTATCAACTTTGGTCAGAATCCCGTCACTGTTTCACAAGTTATCACGGTAACAGGATTTTTCCTTAACAAGAGCTTTGGACTTTGACCTCGTGACCCCAAAATCTAATCAGTTCATTTTTACCCCATTATACATACCTGCACCAAATTTGACTAAGATCCCTTCAGCCGTTCTCAAGTTATCACGGTAACGAAAACCTATCAGGGGTGGACGGACAGCAGGACGGTCAACCTGAAAACAAAATGCCTCCGGTGACTTCGTCGGCGGAGGCATGAAAACATTGTTTATTTTTTTACAAACATAACTCTTTCACCAAAATGTACAAAATACAAACTACTAAGTATTATACACAAAGCATAAAAATAAACATAGGGGCAATGCCCGTGGCATTCACCTGGTAGAATAAACAGTATACTGCACTGACTAAAGGTATTTTAAACCAATTTCAATAGAAGACAGGGCAGCATGTAGAATCATACTAACATAATCATCAGACCTAAAACAAACAAACAAAAAAAATACCTATTTTGGGGGGGGGGGGGGGCAATCCCATCTCCGCCCCCTAGACTACCAAAGCGGCAGATTTTTTCGAATGCAGCGAACAAACTTCGGTTCATCACGGGCGATGAAGGTTGTGGTCAAGTTTCATATACATAGTGTGTGTAGTTTCAGAGGGAAAAGCAAATTCCTATTTTGGGGGGTCAAACCTGCATGCACTTTGACCCCCGGTAGACCCCCTTAGACCCAGATGTTTTTAATGCCGTGAACAAACTTTCGTCACAACACAACAAATATCATGTGTGCCAAATTTGGTCGCAATCCCTTCAGCGGTTTCGGAGAAGAAGATGTAAGTGTTTACGGACGGACGGACCGACGACGTGCCTTCACATAAGCTCTCCTGAACTTCATTCCAGGTAAGCTAAAAAGCAGCCATGTATTGAATAGGTACACAAAATGGTGTAGTTTTCACCCCACCGTCCTCTCCCCTTTCTTCTTCATATGCCACTGACATGTCTTCTCCCTGCCCTCCTCCTCTACTCTTATTTCCTCCCAACTTTCTTTCTTCTTCCTGCTGCCGGACTCCCCCATCGTCTTTTCCTTTTCTCCAGTTTTTATTTCGCACTTAACTCAACCTCTACCCATCTGTAACAAATGTATTGTCCTCTTCTTGCGTGACTATTAACCTAAGCTCAAAGTATGCTCATCATTTTTTTTTTTATCTCTATGGTTTGCTCTAGGTGTGTGGACAGCTTTGGCTCAAAGATTGGCTGAATTGGAGCCCCAAGCCTCAGATGTCATTTCCTTCCTGCCCCGGAATCGGGCCTTCCTCCAGCATGCTGAGCGAGAGTTGCGTTCTCTCAGCTGCAACATCGCTGTGCCTTACTTCGAGTGGACCATCGACGCTGGCTCTGTGCAGACCTCATCTGTTTGGCAAGATGACATTTTTGGTGGAGATGGCGAACAGGAACCGACTGCGTGTGTTGGGGGTACCTTTTTTGAAGTTCCTGGTGCCACATGGTCACCTTGCCTTCGCCGTCGCTTCAATACGTCGGTCTCACTCCCTGATGCAGCTCATCTTGGTCTCGCACTCACCGAACAGTCATTTGAATCATTTTCATCCCGTCTTGCACTTGCATCGCTCCTCTTTCGCTTCTGGGTTGGTGGTCACATGGCCACACCACTTGCTGCCTATGACCCCATCTTTCTTTCACATATTGCTTTCCTGGACCGACTGTGGACCTTATGGCAAAAAGGTAACCACAGAGAGAGCACAGAAATAGTCCAAGGTTCTCCTTCAAGTAGAAGCTTTGCCAACATTGTTCTTCTTCCATTGGCAAACTCTATTGGACAAGTCTGGACGCAACCTTGTTTGACGTATGCACCTCCAACTCTCGGTGCCCCTTGTAACTTAAGTAATGTACAGTCAACAATGGCGTCCGATTTTGAAGCGTATGGTCATGATTCAAAAAGTTTAACCATGTCCCGTTCACAGGTTGATAGTCATGACCAATTGGGCTTCAACCGCGATGGTTTTGATTCCTTCGGGTATGACATTTCGGGTTACAACCGACACGGATACAATCGATCTGGGGTGTCCTCCTTTGGCATGGTATTGGACGGTACTTTCCCAGCAGGTGTCCATGGCATCGATGTGCTTCGTCGACTGTTTCCTGGTGGCTACAACCGCTTTGGATTTGACCCATGGGGGTTTGACCATTCCGGTGTTGATGCTTTTGGCTTCAATCGCAATGGCTTTGACAAAGATTCCTGTAACAGATTCTTTGCTGGTCCACATTATCTCCGCTTTTATTTCTACATTCAGCAACAGCTGCTCCCTGCAAGAAGGAATGAGATTTCCCAAATACGACGTGTCTGCCTGCCCGTGTCACCACTTCCCTCGTGGTTTCTGGAACAGAACTGGGTCCACGGGGAAGACGAAGCTCAGAGCTGGACAAAGACAAGAGTGCGAGCCATAGAAGCTGAATGGAACAGCCTTAGACCCAATGATCCCACCTTCCTACCTCGCAACTCCTCGGTCACTGACGATGGTCTTTGGATCCCTATTACACCTGATCATAGGTATGTATTTTGGGCACCTCTCCGATGCAAAAGTTAAATCCGGATAAACATCGACAAGAAAAAAAGGTCAAATTATTCACATTTACAGGGAAGATAGTCCGGATTTCGAAAGATATGATATCTAAGAAATGGGCCAAATTCTATTTAACATTTAATATGACACAAGAAAATCGGGATGAACTTGCATGCTTGAAGAGTGACCCACTCTCTCCCATTTTTCGAAATACTAGCACATTACCTGTAGGGTGATTGCGTCACTCCCTCTTCTCTTTCCCTCCCCCCCCCCCCCCCCCCCCCACCTCCACCCTCAAAGTGTTCTAGAGGATAATTATAAAGCATAACTACAAAGGGTTCTAAAGGGTAATTATAAAGGGTTATAAACAGTAATTATAAAGGGTAATTATAATGGGTAATTGAATGAATGAATGAATGTAAAGAGTAATTATAAAGCATAATTATAACGCGTAACTACAAAGGGTTCTAAAGGGTAATTATAAAGCGTAATTATAAAGGGTTATAAAGAGTAATTATAAAGGGTAATTATGAAGGGTAATTATATAGGGTTCCAAAGGGTAATTATAAAGGGTTATAAAGGGTAATTATAAAGGGTAATTATGAAGGGTAATTATATAGGGTTCTAAAGGGTAGTTATAAATAGAGTACGGATTTTTATGTTAAGAAAATAGGCCTTTTATGTTTTGAAAAGCGGGGGTTTTTTTTTTTATGTGAAAAAATCCCGAAATATTTTTTTCCCCCGTTTTATTCATTTTTTATTATTACCAAGTTTTTCAGAAATCAGTCAAAAAAAGAACAAAAAATGGTAAGCTTTTTCCTGCACAACATTAAGCACTCTGGGCTAGTAAACAGGTAAAAAATGACGTTCAGGTACCTTTATTGCAACCGCATTGTTTGATAAGTAGAGGACTAGAAGAAATTGACAAGACCCTTTTAGGAACGGTTAAAGTAGGTGTTTGAAATCATTATCTTGGTAATGTTCTCCTTGGTGAGGCGGTGTCGGCGGTCGGTGAGGACGTTTCTGTAGACGGAGAAGGACCTTTCCACGTCGACGCTGACGATGGGGCAGTACCTCAAGAGGGGGATGTCAGCAAGCTTGACTCCAGCCGGCACACCAACCTCAGATCCGTGCTGATCTCCATCCAGGATCAAAGCCACTGTCTTCAGCACACCAATGTCGGGATTGCGCTGCAGCACCGCCTTGAACTTGGTGAGCAGGATCTCCTTACGGCAGCCTCGGATCTTTTCGAGCTCCTCCTTGGCCTGATCAAGGAGCTGGAAGGCCTTGGCCAGCTCCATGCCGGCCTCCTCCAGCTGCTTAAGGATCTTCGGGATGAACGACACGTGGGCATTTAAGAAGACCAAACTGAGCTTGATGTCCGCCTTTCCGAACAGGTCCTTGGCACTCCGGATTGCCATCGCGTCGTCATCGTTCAGCTGGTCCACAATGTCCTTGACGGCCTCGAAGTGCTCGGCGTAAAACACCGCGGCGTCGATCCACGTCCCCCACCGAGTCAGAATGGGCTCTGGGGGGAGAGAAAGATTGGGCTGCTGCTCCTTCCAAAAGACAACACGCGACGGGGCTTTGACGAACACCTTCTTCGTCGTGGCAATCAGGTCGTTGACGTCCTTGAACATTTCTCAGACTGTCTCGCAGACACGGTGGAGCGCGTGGGCAACGCAAGTCACATGCAGCAAGTCCGGGAAGAGTTCCTTCAGGGCATGGCCGGCCTTGATCATATAGGCCGCGGCGTCGCTGACGAGGACCTTGAGGCACCTTGAGGCTTGAAATCAGGCCAAAGATAGCGCAGCGTGTCATTGACTGCACGCACGATCTCCCCGGAGTTGGTCTTCTCCAGAAACATGCACTGGACGAGGTGGGGACGAAAGTACCCCTCCTTGGACAAGCGTCCCGCGATGATGTTGGCCACATATCGACCTGCCGAATCGGTCGTCTCGTCGACGGACAGCCAGATGGGCTGCTGTCCGAGGTCGGCATGGATCCCCGCCAAGGCCTCGTCGTAGCACTTGTCGAGGTAGTGCTTTCGAATCCAGCTTTCATCGGGGATCTAGAGAGTGATGTGCTTCTCCAGGAACGACCGGAGGGCAGGGTTTTCCAATTTCGACCATGGGATGCCAGCGGCCAGCATGGCCTGGCACAGCTCCTGAGCCACGACGTCGCACTTGTGCCTCTTTCCGCCACCGAAGTCCTCCATGGTGGCTTGCGTGACCGTCCTCTTCTTCTTCAAGGCCAAGTTGCTCTTGTGGCGGTCTCCTCGGACATGTTGGGCCAGCTCAGACTTCTGCTTCGCCCGGAAAGTCTTTTCACAAGCTCGACAGAAAGCCGTGTCACTCGACACGTACTTGAAGGTGGCCCCATCGCCGCCAGCGTTGAATTCCTTCAGCCACTTGTCACGAAGAGCAGCACTCATCTTGATAGGAGACTTGTTCACACTTTGTGTACACTCTCTCACTGTAGTACACCGCCTCACTGCTGTACACGCTGGGGACGCAACGCACGCAAGTGGACGCAACGTTTTGTTTTTGAGATCGATCGCAGTTAAAATTTTCGAAAAATTCCCTAATTTTTTTTAGCGTTGCCAGACATTTTCGACCAAAAAGGGCATTTTATTTTATTTTTCCCGAAAAAGGGCGAAATCTTTTTTTCCTCTGAAAATAGCAAAATAATTTTTTTGCGCGCAAAAAAGCCGTTTTATGTGAAAAAATATTTTTTATATTTTCACATAAAAATCCGATGTATAGTTATAAAGCATAATTATAAAGGGTTATAAAGAGTAATTATAAAGGGTAATTATAAAGGGTTATAAAGAGTAATTATAAAGGGTAATTATAAAGGGTAATTATGAAGGGTAACTACAAAGGGTTATAAAGGGTAATTATACAGCGTAATTATAAATGGTTATAAAAAGTAATTATAAAGGGTAATTATGAAGGGTAATTATATAGGGTTCTAAAAGGTAATTATAAAGGGTTATAAAGAGTAATTATAAAGGGTAATTATGAAGGGTAATTATATAGGGTTCTAAAGGGTAGTTATAAAGCATAATTATAAAGGGTTATAAAGAGTAATTATAAAGGGTTATAAAGAGTAATTATAAAGGGTAATTATAAAGGGTAATTATGATGGGTAATTATGAAAAGTAACTACAAAGGGTTCTAAAGGGTAATTATACAGCGTAATTATAAAGGGTTATAAAAAGTAATTATAATGGGTAATTATGAAGGGTAATTATATAGGGTTCTAAAAGGTAATTATAAAGGGTTATAAAGAGTAATTATAAAGGGTCATTATAAAGGGTAATTATAAAGGTAAATTATGAAGTGTAATTATATAGGGTTCTGAAGGGTAATTATAAAGGGTTATAAAGAGTAATTATAAAGGGTTATAAAGAGTAATTATAAAGGGTAATTATAAAGGTTAATTATAAAGCTTAACTACAAAGGGTTCTAAAGGGTAATTATACAGCATAATTATGAAGGGTTATAAAAAGTAATTATAAAGGGTAATTATGAAGGGTAATTATATAGGGTTCTAAAGGGCAATTATAAAGGGTTATAAAGAGTAATTATAAAGGGTAATTATGAAGGGTAATTATATAGGGTTCTAAGGGGTAGTTTTAAAGCGTAATTATAAAGGGTTATAAAGGGTAATTATGAAGGGTAATAATATAGGGTTCCAAAGGGTAATTATAAAGGGTTATAAAGAGTAATTTTAAAGTATAATTATAAAGGGTAATTATAAAGGGTTATAAAGAGCAATTATAAAGGGTCATTATAGAGGGTAATTATGAAGGGTAATTGTATAGGGTTCTAAAGGGTAGTTATAAAGGGTTATGAAGAGTAATTATAAAGTGTAATTATGAAGGGTAATTATGAAGGGTAATTATGAAGGGTAATTATATTGGGTTTTAAAGGGTAATTATAAAGGGTCCTAAAGGGTAATTATAAAGTGTTCTAAAGGGTCATTATGAAGGGTAATAAAGGGTCATTATAAATGGTTATAAAGGGTAATTACAAATGGTTATAATTTTAAAAAACCACCTTTAGAAGCCATTTTTCCCCGCAAGCGGGGGTTGGCCTTTTTCGGGAACCGTGGTTGTTGTTGTTTTTTGGTCCCCTTTTTGAAGCAATGTTTTACGGCCGGATGCCCTTCCTGACGCCAACCCTTTTTGCCGCCTTTAACGACAAACAGGGAATTACCAGTGAACTGGTACTCAATTAGCCGACCTCGGAAGGATGACAGGCTGAGTCAACCCCCCTGGCGTTAATTCAGCAATCGACCGGGATTCGAACTCAGGATCCTCGGATCCTAAGCCGGCACCCTAGCCGCTAGCCCAACACCAGGCAATTATAACGGAATAAACGGAATTATAAACGGTAATTACAAATGGTTGTAAATGGTAATTATAAAAGGCTCTAAAGGTTGATTATAAAGGCTTCCCAAGGGTAATTATAAAGGGTAATTATAAAGCATAATTATAAAGGGTTCTAAAGGGTAATTATAAAGTGTTCTAAGGGCATTTATAATTTATAATTACGTAATTATATTGGGTTATATAGGGTAATTATGAAGGGTTCTGAAGGGTAATTGTAGAGGGTTCTTAAGGGTAATTATAGAGGGTTCTAAAGGGTAATTATAAAGGGTTATAAAGAGGAATTATAAACGGTTCTGAAGGGTAATTATAAAGGGTTCTAAAGGGTAATTATAAAGTGTTCTAAAGGTTAACCATAAAGGTTAATTATGAAGGGTAATAAAGGGTAATTATAATGGGAAATTATAAAGGGTTGTAAATGTTAATTATAAAGGGTAATTATAAAGTGTTCTGAAGGGTTCTAAAGAGTAATTATGAAGGGTAATAAAGAGTAATTATAAAGGGTTCTGAATGGTCATTATAAAGTGTTCTAAAGGGTAACTATAAAGGGTTATAACAGGTAATTATGAAGGGTAATAAAGGGTAATTATAAAGGGTAATTATAAAGGGTTCTAAATGGTCATTATAAAGGGTAATTATAGAGTGTTCTAAAGGGTAATTATAAAGGGTTCTAAAGTGATATTATAAAAGGTTCTAAAGGGTGATTATAAAGGCTTCTCAAGGGTAATTATAAAGGGTAAATATAAAGGGTTATAATGGGTAATTTTAAAGGTTAATTATTATAAATGGTTCTCAAGGGTAATTATAAAGGGTTCTAAGGGCATTTGTAAAGAGTAATTATAAGGGGTTCTAAAGGGTAATTTTAAAGGGTTATAAAGGGTAATTGTAAAGCGTAATTTTAAGGGGTAATTAAAAAGGTTTCTAAATGGTAATTATAAAGGGTAATTATAAAGTTTTCTGAAGGGTAATTAAAAGGGGTTATAAAGGGTAATTATAAAGGGTTCCTAAATTGTTGGCAGGAGTATAAACATTGTTGGTTGAGTCTCGCATGCACGCACGGCTCCTTTTGTAGTTTCTATGTATAAAAGGAACCGTGCGTGCGAGTTCCAGACCCCTCTATACCTTTAAACCCCTTGACACCCCAAAGACCCTTTGACCGTTGAGACCATTAATACCCCTTAAATCCATTAAGACCCTTAAAGACCCCCAAAACCGCTAAGATCCCCAAGATCCCAAGACCCCTAAAATCCTAAGACCCCCCATGACCACAAGAAAATATCCCCAATACCCTTTAGACTCCCAAGACCCATAAGATCCTTAAGATCTCCAATACTCTGAAAACTCCCAAAACCCCTAAAACTTGTAAGACGCCCAATATCCTTAAGACCCCCACATACCTTAAGAACCCTTAATAACCTCAAGACCCCTATAGACCCATAAGACCCTTTAGACACCTTTAGACCCCTTCACCCTTTAGACCTTTTACACCCTGAGAACCTTTAGACCACACAGACCCTTTAGACCTTGACACCCCTTAAGTCCATTGACTCCATGTAGACCACTTCTACCTATCAGACATGTGAGATGACTTGGACCCTTCACCATTTAGAGCTTTAGACCACATAGACCTTTTTAGACCACTTTTACATACTTGAGAGATTGGACCCTATCAACCCCTTAGACCCTAAAGACTATAGGCACCCTTTAGACCTTTAGACCATCTAGAACCTTTTAAGTGCACACCATGCAAACATTTATAGTCTTCTTGCCGAACATGGACTATACCTTTTTTTGTAAGTAATGTGCAAATTCTACCCACCCACAGGGTGGATACTCTGCTAGACTTTTATATTTAAAAGGGGGCCAAGTTCATATTAAATAAGTCCGTAATTAGAACGGCACTCGGTCGAGAGCATACCTTCGCCAGACTGAACAATTTACATTTTGTATCCCACTAATACGTCGGATCTGGATTCGGACCTGAACCAACATGTAATTGGCTTGTTCTTCTCACTTACTCAACTCATCCACCAAGTTTTGTCATAAGTCGTCCACAGGCTTTTGAAATACCATGCTATATATCGTTTTTTGCCCCATCACTCCATGTTGAATTCTCACTTTAAAAAATTATCTGATCCGGATTCGAATCTTCACCAAAATTGATACAATTATTCCATGTCACAAATCCAACCTGTCCACCAAATTTCGTCCGAATCTGTCCACAACTTTTTGAGATATCCTGTTCACAAACAGACAGACAGAGGTGAAAACATAACCTCCATTCAATTTTGGTGGTGGAGGTAATTATGCCAACTTCCATCATTAGTCTCGCTCTCAAGGGGTTGCGGAACTATTGCAATGCACCCTGTCTGTGTGTACGTATCTTTGTCTACATATTTTCATTTTCATTTTCTTTCTCTGCAACAGTCTGTCACGTTGATGTGAAACTTCAAACGTAGGCTCCACATGGAATCAGAGAATACTTTACTGATTATTCCGGTGACATCGGTCACATCGTATGGCAGCTATATTCGAATAAAGGAAAAAAAAATAGGACATCTCTGAAATACACTCTCGATGTCCCTGCTCTCAAATGTTGTGTTTGTGTCCTTCCCCCTCTCTCCCCATTTTGTCTACCGCTCCCCATGTTAAATGTTTTATGTGTCGGTTTGTCTTTCTGTGTGATTAATGTTCGCTCTTTCACGAGCCTCGATCTTGTATACAAAAAAAAAAAAAAAAAAAAAAAAAAAAAAAAATAACTGCTCTACAAAAAAAATAATTAAACTTGGCATATGTCATCAACTCCCCATGGTGTATTTAGGGTGGTGGTTGTGGTTTGTATGCAGCCTGTGACTGCTTTGCTGCATCATTTTCTGGGGGCATGGCTGTGCCGCTGATGCGATGCCTCCCATTACCAGTCAGCTGGTACTCATTTTGCAGACCTTGGAAAGATGGTAGGCTGAGTCAGCCCACCTGGTGTTAATTCAATGGCATGCAGGAGCTCAAACTCAGAACCCTAAGACCTCAAAGCAGCCACCTTAACCATTAAGCCAACACCAGGGTGGATATATATTATATAGTGTGATAACGATGACGTCATCAGTGAAGTCGGTGCTGGGCTTGCAATGGCACCTTAGCGCCAGTCCCACAACCAGAAATGGTCCATAACGACCAATATTTTTTTTAAGTGTACACTGCGATCTTCTTTTTTTTTTAACAGCCACCATTATAAACCGGCTGGCCAGGCCTGACGTTCGACTAGTTTGGGGCAGAAATTTGCATTCAGTTTGTCCATCATGCCAGCTATAGATCGCCTACTCTTCTTGAAGGACACCTTAGGATCTTTAACGTCCACCAACTAATCATGGCAGACTGGACGCCCTTTTAACGTCCATCCGAGGGAATGCACACACATTGATGAATCTCCCTGTCTGTGAAACACGGGGCTGAGTGTTTATAGCTGGGTCGGAATCGAACCCAGGATAGACAGCCTAGAGGTGAGTGTGTGTACCTCTAGAGTCGAGGCCATCCTGCCAGCCAAACTAGTATAAACCACCTTTAGAGGCCATTTTTCCCCGCTCCGCGGGGGTTGGCCTTTTTGGGGCACCCTGGTCCCATTTTTGAAGCAATGTTTTATGGCCGGATGCTCTTCCTGTCGCCAACCCTGTTAGAGTCGCCTCTTGCGACACACAGGGAATAATTACCAGTGAACCGGTACTGAATTTGCCGACCTCGGAAGGATACACTTCGTAATACATTTCAATAAATAATATGTATAGAATGTAGTGATAGTATATACGTAGAATATGTATAGAACTAAGTGGGATCGGAAAAGGGCAGGCTGTTTTTATCCACTGTTTTATTTATATTGTACACCGCTCCTTTCCTCTGCCATCTCCAGGCGATGCATGTCGTCATTGCTGGGCACCGAAGGGGGCTCGGCAATGATGCACGCTGAAAGGGAGTACTCAGTTTTCACTCTGGTTGTTTGTTTGCTTTCTTGTTTGTTTGTCTGGGCGATATCTCAGCCATCCTTTGAGCTAGGAAGCTGAAATTTCGGCACAATAGTGAGCAAGTCCTTTGTCAAAAACGGTATTTTTTGGTTTTTTGATTAATCAATTAATTGATGAGTTATTTAATTATTAGCGATTAATTAAGTACTTATCTATTTCCTTTCTCTTCTGACCATTAACCCAGGCACCTTTTGAGTTAGGAAGCTGATATTTGGACATGCCAATCACCAAGTGATTTGGCTGCAATGGCTATTTTTGATTTATTGATTAATCAATTAATCGATTCTTTAATGAATTATTCGATTAATGACTAAAAAATTTTTTTTTAAGTTACAGATTTTGATAAGATGGTGGTGGTTTATGTGTTATATTAGCGAATTGATTAATTATTTATTTTTTTATAATTATTATTTATTTATTTTCATTATTAATTATTTATTTATTTTCTTTCTCATTTGGCCAATATCTCAGGCACCTTTTGAGTTAGGAAGCAGATATTTGGACATGACAATGACCAAGTGATGTGGCTATAAAGGATATTTTGATTTATTCATTAATCATTTAATCGATTAATTATTTATTGATTAATCAATGAATTATTTAATTTTTTATTAATGACTTATTTAATTAAATTTCTAAAAGTTACATCTTCGGATGAAGCACTAGAGGTTTAGTTATGCTATTAGCCAATTGATTAAGAAAATATTTTATGATAATCTTTTATTGATTTTATTATGCAATTAATCAATCAATTATTGCACACCTCTCCTTCCCAATACTGTCCCGATGAGCTGCACGGCAGTATTGCCGGGCGCCAGAGGCGCCCCGGCAATGCCCCGCTGGAGGATATTTAATTATTTGGCATGGGGCGGTGTACTTTGAATGTATCTTTACTTGTTTTTTCTTTATTTTATGTGCACTTGTGTATGTCCTTCTGCCCTAGAGGTACTTTTGCAGGTACACCAGTGGCTGCCTCCTCCATCGGAAACTTAACCTTGTAAATATTGTAAATGAAACTTATATACAGCTTTGTACTGTGTTAAAGCTTACTTCTGTGTTGATCTGTCTTTTGCAATGGTTCCCCAAATGGGGGCCCATAAATTATTTTGCCGCCCGATCCACAAATGGTTAATTCGGCCCTGAGTGGAGTGGTATTGCAACCATAATTGCTTGAATCAAAATCCTGAACCAAAAAATCTGAAACTTCATATCTGGCAGCCATATTGAACGTTTAAAAACGTTTAAAATCTTCTTCTCCAGAACCACTTAACAGATCAATGCGAAACTTCATACATATGATCGCCTAAACATGTGGAATATAATTTGAATTTTTTTTTCATTTTCATCTTCATTTCTTCATTGACACAATTTAGCCTTATTGTGCAAAGTGGTCATTAAATATCCTAATGATCAATCAATAAAGCTGCGGAACATGGCGATGTGTGTGGCATAATCGGGTGCATGGATGATACAAGTATATGGGCCATAATAGTGGTGTGTTCAGTTAACGATGGTATTTTTGTTCAGAATGAGCACACGAGGTGAGACTGTGCACTCTACCAAGTACCGTTCTATTTTTAAAAGTATGAATGAATGAATGATCGTTTTTAAGGCCAGTTTCCCCGCTAAAGCGGGGGTTAGCCTTGCGCAGGGGTGACAATCATGGTTCCCTGTGTGAGGTAATGTTTTTATGGCCAGATGCCCTTCCTGACGCCAACCCTTAGTCGCCTCTTACGATGCGCAAGGATACGGTGTACCTATTCTAAACCGGGGTACACACCGGGATCATTCATCCCAGCAAGCTGGTTCTCAATTTGCCGACCTCGGAAGGATGACAGGCTGAGTCAACCCCCCTGGCGTTATTTCAGCGATCGACCGGGATTCGAACCCAGGATCCTCGGATCCCAAGCCGGCACCCTAACCGCTAAGCCAACACCAGGCATAATTCTATTTTTAAAAGTATCCTACCATTTATTATTTTAAATCTGCATGCAAAATGAGTGTTAATGATCCTTTAGTAGATCTTTTCCTAAAGTAGGCCTTTTGACCTCTGCCATAGTAAAGTTCTCAATTCCATTTATATGCATTGAGCTTAAAACTTACCTCCTTGAAGGTACTTCCTCCATCCCTGTAAGGCACTAGGATGCTTCAACTGGGATAATGCATAAATTTGTAGTTGGTAGATCGGTGTCAAATTGAAACCCCAAACCTATTCCATGCTTCTCGTCCAGGTTTTGCTTTCAGTTGCACTGGTTCTCAGGCTGCCCCATCTTCTCACCACCTGTGCACTGCCCAGACTCCCTGTGTGATGGCAAATGGTGCGCGGGACACCCTGACGCACTTTGTCGCATTCGAGCCTGTGGTTCCTGCACCATTGAGTGGTTTAACCCACTCACCGATGCGCTGGTCATGTGTTCAGGTTTGTTCCTGTATTTTATGAGTGTATTTGAGACAATTCTAATAATAAATCTAAAATGAACAAACTGGAGAAAGAACCATTAAACCACAATGGTTATGATAATGATTGACCAACCTTGAGCTGAGGCTTCCTATCTCATCTCTCCAGACAGTTGGTGAAGGTTCTATTCCATATTTATCAGGTTTACATTTTTCCTTAAACTTGGTCAATGCTTCAGTGAACCAACTACTGTATAAAGCAACTAATCATTGTACCTGAGCAAATCATACCTTCCACTTTTATGTTGAAAGTGTGATTTTTCAAAGTTTCCGGACATAGCGATGTTTTTTAAAATGCAAGTTAGACGTCATGCTAGGCATGCAATGTTTTTGAAAGCATGTAATGGGCACACTGTATACAATTGGAGGACATCTAATTTTACCTCCGCCACCAAAGGTGGATGGAGCTTATGTTTTCACCCCTGTCTGTCTGTCTGTTTGTTTGTCTGTCCGTTTGTGAACAAAATATCTCAAAAAGTTGTGGATGGATTCGGACGAAATTTGGCAGAGATGTAGCGTCTGTGACGAGGATAAAATAATTCAATTTTGTTGAAGATCCGGATCCGCATCCGGCTACTATAATTTTTTAAGTGATTCTTCACCATTTGGAGATAGGGCCAAAACGATACACAGCACGATATCTCAAAAAGTTGTGGACGAATTTGGACGAAACTTGGTGAACCGGTTGGGTGTCTTACAAGGACGATTCGATTCGAATTTGCTGAAGATCTGATTCAGGTTTCGGATATGAGATTTATTGTAATTCTTTAAGTGATTCTTCACCATTGGGAGATAGGGCCAAGAACGATACATAGCAGGATATCTCAAAAAGTTATGGTTGGATTTGGACGAAAGTTGTTGTACAGTTGTGTGTGTGACGAGGAAGAATTGATTCGATTTTGGTGAAGATCCCGATCTGGATCCAGTTAGTAGAAAATTTTAAGTGATTCTTTACCATTGAGTGATATGGCCAACCAGGCAGAGGTATGCTCTCTACTGAGTGCCGCTCTAGGTATCTCTACAGCATCATTCCTCCTTTAGAGCAAGTGAAAGTTCAGTGTTAGACATTGCTCTGCCAACTTCGTCCTTCCGGCACCATTCCAAGAAATTCCAGAGTCGTTTGATTTGTCTTAAGTCTCATCTCTGTGCCAGTGCAGGTATTCAGAAATGTTGTCTTCAATCGAATTCCTGAAAGACACTGTGAATATAGCAGGGTACAGTACATGCAACAATCCCAGCAAAAAATAGTAACCTGTTCAATAGTCGATTGTACACCAGTTCTTAAGGTGGGTGTACTTACATACACAGATCCAAACTCTGCAATAAGAAAGTCACACTATGAAGAAAATAGCAGAAAAAGCTGAAGAGCTATCATGACATGAGGTACACAGTGTACCGTACACTTTGAAATGATTGAAAGAAACTGGATCGATACAATTCAAGAAAAGACCGAGGAAAGCCTCCCCAAGGCAAGACAAGCACTTGAAGTTGGGCAGATTACGCCATAGAAGAAAATCAGGTCAGCAGCTGAAAAATTAATTGAGAGCAGCCTTGAACATTTACATCCGTCCAGCACTGTGCACTGAAGGGTGATTGCAGCAGGTCTCCATGGCAGAATTGCTAAAGATTAACCACTGCTGACACCACAATTTCAATAAAAATAAAAACCACGTAATAAGGTGAAAAGACTGAAATTTGAAAGGCATCGCCAAGATTGGGAAAATTAACAATGGGTATGAAGAATCCAAGTTTGAACCTTTTTGATCTCAGAGACACCAATTCTTACGCCGAATACCTGGAGAATATTATGACATGAAATGTTTGCAGTCAACTGATAAACATAGGGGAGGCGGTATAGACTAGACGGATTTCTGAGAAATGTGAATGTTAGGTGCATTTTTGGGTAAAAGTTGGGAACCTCACTTTCTAACATAAATAGGGTATGCTGAATTCGATTAACCCAGTTACCAAGCTGAATTTTGAGTTTTTGACCTTCTAATTAGCATAAACCAAATGGCCGCCAAATTGCCATTTTTGGACAATTTCTTTGAACAAGCATTTATATATCATGTATATACAGGGTGAGTCAAAAGTAGCGCCCGATTTCTATTTATTAACAATTATTTATTACTAGGGCATGCCCGTACTATATCTATATCTAAAATTATATCCCCCCCCTCTATTTACATGAAATGGTTTGGTCCAAAGCGAACGGCTTGCGAGTGGTGACAATCCCCCCCCTCTATTTACATGCAATGGTTTGGTCCAAAGCGAACGGCTTCCGGAGTTTGGTAAAGAAATCGCCATCGCGTGCACAAACGCGCAGGAAAGCGAATGAATCGCAAATTCGTTTTTATTAGTTGTAAAACATAGTTTAACGCCAACATAGTTTGCAAACGTGAAATAAATGAATACGCTCTCAAATGTGCCATCCGAGGCAGAGTGTGCCCGCCACGTTCGGCACACGCGATCGTTCGCTGCTCTCTGATTGGTTGAATCGTTTTTTGGACATAGCTCGGTAAGTAATTGTCCGATTAATATGAAACCTTGAAAAGGCACATCCTCGGGTCCCCAGCAATATACCTGGCAAGTTAAAAGTATATCGGACCCGTGGTTGTCGAGAAACAGCGGTCACAGACAAACGTACAGACGTACAGACAGACAGACAGAGATTACTGGAATTATAGATAGATTAACAATATTAACAATATTTATTATTAACAACAACAACATTATTAACAATTATAAACAACAATTATACAACAACAACAACATGCATTTTAAGGCCATTTTCCCTGCTAGAGCGGGGGTTAGCCTTGCGGTCCCCATGACAATCTTCTCCATTTCGCCCTATTTTCTGCATCTCTCCTTGTTAACCCCCTTGCCCGCATTTCTTCTTCCACCATCTTTAGCCAAGTCTTTCTCGGTCTTCCCCGTCCTCTACTTCCTTCTACATTCATTTCCATCACTCTTCTCAACCAGTCACCGTCATCCTTCCTCAACACATGACCAAACAATCTCAACCTGTTCCTCTTCACAGCATCAATCACAGGCTCTATTCCCATCATCTTTTGCAATTCATCATTTGTCTTCCTCTCTCTCAACGATAGGCAGGGACAGAAATACAAGTTTGTGTGGCAAGGGTGCCTGGAGGGCGTGAATGGTGTTGGTGTCCTGTTTTCTGAGGAGTTTGTAGACAGTGTGGTGAGTGTGACTAGAGTGAGTGATAGGTTGATGATGGTGAAAATGATGATTGGAAAGCTCTTGGTGAATGTCATCTCGGGATATGCTCCGCAGGTTGGTCGGAGCGATGAAGAGAAGGACAAGTTCTGGTGTGCGATAGAGAAGCTGATGGAAAACGTGAAAGATGAGGAAGTTGTTGTGGGAGGAGGAGACCTAAATGGACATGTGGGAAGGAGTATGGATGGTTTTGAGGGAGTTCATGGGGGTTACGGATATGATGTGAGAAATGGAGAAGGTGAAAGGATTTTGGACTTTGCTGATGGAGCTGATTTGTTGATTTGTAATACTCAGTTCCAGAAAGAGGATAATAAGCTTGTTACATACACGTCAGGTGGGGCGACGACAACCGTTGACTACCTGATGGTGCGTCGGCGAGATAGGAGGCACCTCCGGGACACAAAGGTGATCCCGGGGGAGGAGGCTGTTTCACAGCACCACTTGGTTGTCTGCGACATAAGGGTGAAAGGTGCGAGGAGAGCTCGGCGGGTGAAGTACCAACCGAGAATGAAGGTGTGGAGGTTGAAAGAGGTGACAGTAAGGGAGGCATTAAAAGAGAGGCTGAGTAGGGTAGAGCAAGGTTGGAAAGGGTGGAAATGCGAATGGTTCGATGGATGTGCGGATTATCGTTGAGAGAGAGGAAGACAAATGATGAATTGCGAAAAATGATGGGAATGGAGCCTGTGATTGATGCTATGAAGAGGAACAGGTTGAGATGTTTTGGTCATGTGTTGAGGAAGGATGAAAGGGACTGGTTGAGAAGAGTGGTGGAAATGAATGTAGAAGGAAGTAGAGGACGGGGAAGACCGAGAAAAACTTGGCTAAAGATGGTGGAAGAAGAAATGCGGGCAAGGGGGTTAACAAGGAGAGATGCAGAAAATAGGGCAAGATGGAGAAGATTGTCATGGGGAACGCAAGGCTAACCCCCGCTCTAGAAGGGAAAATGGCCTTAAAATGCATGTTGTGTGTTGTTGTTCTCTCAACGATACTCCGCACATCCACCAAACGATTCGCATTTCCACCCTTTCCAGCCTTCGTTGCTGCTCTACGTTCATTACCCATGTCTCGCTCCCATAAATCATAACACTTCTCACACATGCAGCATACACCTTTCCCTTCAGCTTCAACGACACTCCCCTCCTCATCAGCACGCCACTCAGTTCCCGAAATTTCTTCCATGCACATCTCACTCTTGCAACCGTTGCTGAGTCTGATCCACCTTCTCCATTCAGCATGTCTCCGAGGTAGCAAAATGTTTTCACACCTTCCAGCTTCACGCCATCTCCAAGATCCAACTCAACATTTCCTCCATCTGCAGCTCCCTCTGTGCACACCTTACATTTGAATGTAGCTGCCACACTGGTTAATGACCCTCTCAGACCACTACATTTTTGATGAACCCTCTCAGCGCACATTGTCCATTGAATGGAGTTCACTCCGACACCCTTCCTGCACACAGCACATGGCCACTTCCCAGTTCTTTCCACCTCACCACATGCTTTACCACTTGCCATCACCTTCGTCTTTCCTATATTCACCTTCAGACCTTTTGTCTCCATACATTCCTTCCACGTGTTCATCTTTTCCTTCAGTCCATCCATACTTGCCGCAATCAACACCAGATCATCTGCACACAACAACTCCCATGGTAAACCCTCCTTTACGTTCTGAGCCAGCACCTCCATCACAGCTACAAATAGTAGTGGACTTAGTACCGACCCCTGATGCACTCCCACCTTCACCTCAAACTCACCACTGTTCCCGTCCTTCGTCCTTACAGCTGTGCGCGCTCTTTTGTACATTGCCATCACTACTCTGATCAACCATTCCTCCACTCCTAACTTCCTCAATGCCCATGTCAATACTTCGCGTGTAACCCTATCGAATGCTTTCTCCAGATCAACAAATCTAAGAAACAACTCTTTCCTCTTCTCCATGTACTTCTCCTGCAACTGCCTCACAATAAAAAGCGCGTCTGTCGTTCCTCTTCCTGGCATCAATCCAAACTGCATTTTGTCGATCTTCACCTTCTTCCTTATCCTCCTCTACAACACCCTTTCCAATACCTTCATTCCATGCTCCAATAACTTTGTCGCTCGGTACGAGCCACACTCCAGAGGGTCACCTTTCCCCTTGTATGGAGGGACGAGGGTACTCAATTCCCAATCCACTGGAATGCGGCCTTCTTTCACCACCAGATTACAGATCTCTGTCATTCTCTTCACACCCCAACTTCCTGCTGCCTTCACCATATCTCCCACAACTCCCGTCGGCCCTCCCGCTTTTCTACTCTTCATTGCTTTTATCGCTTCCTCAACTTCCTTCTCAGTTATCTTCTCTGCCGGTCCTAAAACTGGGTTACTCTCTATGTTGCCATCCCATTCATTCTCTGTATTCAACAGCATTTCCATATATCTTTTCCATCTTCCTTTAATTCCATCTGGGTCCACAACGATTTGTCCCACTTCATCCTTCAAGCAGCTCACCCCCATCACATCACACCTCTCTTTCGCGATGTGCTTTGCAATCCTGAATACTGCTTTCTGACCCTCTTCCGAATCCAAGCTTTCTCCGAACATTTTCCTCCACGCCTCCTGCGCCTTTGCTACCTCTTTCTTTGCAGCCTTCTTGGCTGCCTTATAGCTTTCATGCTCTGCTTTTTCTGCTCCCGTACCCTTCGCCTTCTGTCACTCCTTGAACTTCTTCCTCTTTCCAACTTCCTCATCCCACCACCATGTTTCCGAGTGCCTCGGTGGTCCTTTTGTCCATCCACATACCTCACCAACGGCTCCCAACAGACTATCTTTCATTGACATCCAACCACGTTCAAGCTCAACCACATCATCCTCTACCCCACTCAGCCTCTCTTTTAATGCCTCCCTTACTGTCACCTCTTTCAACCTCCACACCTTCATTCTCGGTTGGTACTTCACCTGCCGAGCTCTCCTCGCACATTTCACCCTTATGTCGCAGACAACCAAGTGGTGCTGTGAAACAGCCTCCTCCCCCGGGATCACCTTTGCGTCCTGGAGGTGCCCCCTATCTCGCCTACGCACCATCAGGTAGTCAACGGTTGTCGTCGACCCACCTGACGTGTATGTAACAAGCTTATTATCCTCTTTCTGGAATGGAGTATTACAAATCAGCTCCATCAGCAAAGTCCAAAATCCTTTCACCTTCTCCATTTCTCACATCATATCCGTAACCCCCATGAACTCCCTCAAAACCGTCCATACGCCTTCCCACATGTCCATTTAGGTCTCCTCCTACCACAACAACTTCCTCATCTTTCACATTTTCCATCAGCTTCTCTGTCGCACACCAGAACTTGTCCTTCTCTTCATCGCTCCGACCAACCTGCGGAGCATATCCCAGGATAACGTTCACCAAGAGCTTTCCAATCATCATTTTCACCATCATCAACCTATCACTCACTCTCGTCACACTCTCCACACTGTCTACAAACTCCTCAGAAAACAGGACACCAACGCCATTCACGCCCTCTGGGCACCCTTGCCACACAAACTTGTATTTCTGTCGCTGCCTACCCTTCACCATTCTCACACCACTTCCCTTCCATCTCGTCTCTTGCACATAACATATGTCCACTCTTCTTCTGATCAATACTTCCACCACTTCTCCTGATCTCCCTGTCATTGTCCCTACATTCCATGTCCCAAACCTCAGAAACCGATCTCCACTTCGGGCTGTACCCTGCCCATATGTAGTTGGAATTGTCATGGTTCTCTTTTTGAGGCAATGTTTTTATAGCCGGATGCCCTTCCTGACGCCAACCCTCTTAGTCGCCTCTTACGACACGCAGGGATACGGTTTACCTATTCTAACCAGGGTACACACCGGGATTAACAACATTTATACCCGACAATTATTAACAACATTGTCGTTACTTCCGGGTTCGGTTGCGAGAGGACGCTGGCGTTGCATATTCGCCGCTTCTCCGACTCGATGGATGTACAGGGTCTGCTTCTACTTTTCTGACCTGACATCTCACACCTGTCCTGCCTTTTCACACCCGCACGTGCCGCGTGTTCTCCGGCTGGATAACGGAATCTGCTTTTGATGGTACGGAATACGGAATCGAAAGGCCCGCTCCCGTTGTTTGTGGCCGTGGCCTTGTTTGCCGGTGGCCTTGTGGTCTTGGTGGCCTTGTGGCCTTGTTTGCCGCTGTGGTCTTGATTAGCGGCTGCAGTCGTTTGCCGCTGCGTTTGCCGCTGCGTTTGCCGCTGCGTTTGCCGCTTTGCCTCCTCGACCTTGGCCTCGTACTCGTCCCTTCGCTCCTGCCTGGCATGGCTCTGAAGTACTCCGCCGCAAGGCTTCTTCTGCTCAATACCCGCTCCACCCCATCATGCATCTCTGCCATCAAATCAAATGGACTCCTCCGACGACCCAGGTACATTCACCGTGGCTCCGGTCGCAAGTTTGTTTATTTGCAATCAGGTCACTCCATCCCCGTCCTCTGGTCGGCTCAGCGCACTCTCACTCTTCGTCCCAGCGCACCTGGTCACAGCAACCCACACGATCGCACCTCTTGCCTACGAACCCTGGCTAAATCACCTGAATTCATCCCTGCTGTTCAAAACAACATCAAGCTCACCCTGTTCAACACCCGGTCCCTCAACAATAAATGCCTCATCCTGAACGAATACATCCTGGATAACAAACTGGACTTTCTCTGTCTCACCGAAACCTGGCAACAACCTCTGGACTACTACACACTCAACCTCACCACACCCAATGGATATTCCTACGTCAATAAACCACGCTCGGAGGGCCGAGGTGGTGGAATTGCCGTTATCCACCGTCAAGACATCAAGACCAACCTCATCTCCATCTCATCTGCTCCATCATTTGAACACCTGGCTTTAAAACTCTCTGGTCACACGCAGTCAGTCATGGCTGTCGTCTACCGCCCTCCCAAACCACACCCATCATTCCTGTCTGACTTCTCCTACTTTCTGACCCAGCTATGTTCCCTCTCCCCCTCAATCCTCCTCCTTGGTGATTTCAATATCCACATGGACTCCACTGACTCCACAATAACCACTGACTTCACTGATTTACTCACCTGCTTTAACCTCACTCAACATGTCGACTTTCCTACCCATATCCGTGGTCACATTTTGGACCTTGTCTGCTCCACTGGATTAAATTTGCACCATCTCTATGGCTCCGACCTCACCCTCTCTGACCACTTAGCCATCACTCTGACCATCAACATCCCCGCCCCAACACCAAGGCATTATCGCACAATCAACTTCCGTAAGCTAAACGCTCTTTCACCTACCTCATTCTCATCCACCCTCTCTGAAAAAATGTCCACTTCTCCCTTCATTGACCTCCACACCCCTTCCGACCTCACTGACTACTACAACCACACTCTCTCCTCCTGCCTTGACCAGCTTGCGCCTGTAAAAACCAAAACAGTTTCTTTCACCCATTCTGCTCCCTGGTTTACCCCTGAACTCCACCTGATGAAAACTCGTGCTCGCCAACTTGAAAGACTCCGCAATAAAACGGGTCTCACAGTTCACTCCCAAGCCTACAAGGACCACATACAACACTACAAAGATGCCCTCTCCCGCGCCCGCTCTGCCTACTACTCTCAAATTATCCACTCTGGCTCCGGAAACCCAAAAGCACTCTTCTCGACAATAAACAAACTCCTCCGCCCCCTGAACACCACCACCCAGTCATTCACAGTAGACAACTGCATCTCCTTCCTCTCTTTCTTCCAACGCAAAATTGACAACATCTACAACAGCTTGACCACCGCCGCACCCGCTCCCCCTCCAACCACCTGCCCCCCCTTGTCCTGCCATCCCCTGTCTCGGTTCTCCCCAATCTCTCCTACTGACCTCTCTGAACTCCTCATAGGAATGAAAACTGCCACCTGCACTCTTGACCCCATCCCCTCCAGCTTTGTCAAAGCCTCCCTCCCTGCTCTCTCTCCACTTATCATTGCAACAATAAACTCCTCCCTGTCTACAGGCATCGTCCCACCTTCCCTCAAAATTGCTGCTGTTACCCCCATTCTAAAAAAACCTGGTCTAAACCCTGACACCCTAAACAACTTCAGACCCATCTCCAACCTACCCTTTCTGTCAAAAGTTTTGGAACGCGCTGTAGCCACTCAACTCAAACATCATCTCTCTGCCAATAACTTGTATGAAACATTCCAATCCGGATTCCGCTCCAACCACAGTACTGAAACTGCTCTCCTCAAAATCACCAACGACCTTCTCCTCTCCTCTGACGCTGGCAACCTCAACATTCTCGTCCTCCTCGACCTCAGCGCTGCCTTTGACACCATCGATCACACTATCCTCCTCACCCGACTTGAATCCACCTTTAACGTCACCGGCACTGCCCTCTCTTGGATTAAATCATACCTCTCTGACAGATGCCAGTTCATCTCCATCAATAACTGCAAATCCCCCACTGCTCCCCTCCCCCAAGGTGTCCCCCAAGGTTCAGTTCTTGGCCCCCTCCTCTTCATCCTTTACCTGTCCCCGCTCGGTCACTTAATCCGCCGTCATGGTCTCCAATTCCACTGCTTCGCCGATGACATCCAGCTTTTCATCTCCACCAAGTCCGTCTCCACCGACACCCACTCTATCCTGACAAACTGCATCACTGAAATAAAATCCTGGCTTCAAATCAACTTCCTCAAGCTTAACTGTGATAAATCTGAAATAATCATCATTGGCCCAAAAACGCTCACAAAATCCACCCATAACTTTGCCCTCAACATCGACGGTATCCCAGTATCCACCTCCCCTCACATCCGGAATCTTGGCGTCATCTTTGACCAAACCCTTTCCTTCGACAAATACACTAAACAGATCACAAAGTCAGCCTTCTTTCACCTGAAAAACATTGCCCGTCTCCGCTCATCCCTCTCCTCCACGGCTGCAGAAACCCTCATCCACGCCTTCATCACCTCCCGTCTGGACTACTGCAATAGCCTCCTCTATGGTTCACCCTCAAAAATCACCAATAAACTCCAATACATTCAGAACTCCGCTGCCCGTCTACTCACTCATTCCCGGACCCGTGACCACATCACCCCCGTCCTTTACAAGCTTCACTGGCTCCCCATCCCCCAGAGAATCCAGTACAAAATCCTCCTCTTGACATACAAAGCCCTCCATAACCTGGCCCCATCCTACCTGGCTGACCTCCTCTCCAGACACACTCCCACCCGCAACCTCCGCTCTGCTGGTACCAACCTCCTGACCACCTCCATCCGGACCAAATTCAGATCCTGGGGGGACAGGGCCTTCTCCATCGCTGCTCCCACCCTCTGGAACTCACTACCTCACACCATCAGAGACTCCTCCTCACTCACCACATTCAAAACATCACTAAAGACCCACCTGTTCAACGCTGCATTCAACATTCAACCCACAGCATTTAACCCCTGACTATCTCTTCTCCTTCTCCCTCCTTTTGCTTTAAATATTTCCCTATTGATTCTTGTCTTGTCTTTTTGATTCTTGTCTTATATATATGCCGTATATCGCTGCTGTTTGTTTTCTTGATTCTTGTCTTTTTGCAATTGTTGTTTTCATGTATTGTTATGCATTATGTTTTCCACTCTGTCAAAGCGCCTTTGGGCTTCTGGAAAAGCGCTATACAAAATAAATGAATTATTATTATTATTATTATAACATGACTTCCCAGAAAGAATCTGACGGCCAAAAAAACAGAAATCGGGCGCTACTTTTGACTCACCCTGTACATGCAGCTCTTTTACTTTAACTTTACAACTTTTACCCAAAAATGCATCTAGAAACTTATACATGGCCTTTTTCATAAATCCATCGAGTCTATATTATGGTTGGTGACATATTGAAAGAGACATTCAAACTGATATTGAAATTGGACGATATAAAATGGGAAATGGTTTTAATAAAATAATGTTTCATACAACCATTTATTCTCCAATTAGGTATACATGGCCATGAAGCACAAACATTCAGGAATGTCACACATGTTGTTTTGCCAAAGTACATCAAATTCATACAAGGGGTCTGATCGTCACTCTGTTGCTGACAGGCACACATTAATGTGCATCTCAACTCTGAATAGCGACATTTGCAGCGTCGAGTCTTGCATTGCTTCTGGCATGCACAACAAATCATCTTGAGGCAACTTTCTAGGATTGGGCTTGGTGACATCAGAATACGCTCTAGTCCTGAATCACCACGTTTCCATCCCATTTCCACAGGTGCAGGAAGGTCAGGTATGGCACAATGAGCATTTCTCCATACCATGGCTTGATAGTGTACTCGCATCAAATGGAAATGAAGAGCATCACTTGTCGGTGACATTGCTTCTGGTTTACCAGTCTTGGAGAACAACATATGTCGTGCTGAATCAACAGAGGTTGTTCTGTGCACATTATATATTCTGCAGACGATGCTTCTGCAGATTTGATTGTCTCCTCTGTGAGTTCACCAATGCCCAAGTTCTTCGGCAGTTTATTCAAAACCCCCCCAAAAAAAACCCTCAAAATTCGGCTTGGGAACCGGGTTAATCAAATTCAGCATACCCTAATTATGTTAAAAAGTGAGGTTCCCAACTTTTACCCAAAAATGCACTGAGAAGCTTATCCATGGCCTTTTTCCATAAATCCATCCAGACTAGTAAAACTATTTGCAGGTTGTATCTCAACTTTTGGTATAGCGGATGGGATGTTGCTATGGGATGCTAACGAAAGAGAAGCACAAGCAGATACTGCGGCACCATGCAGTTGCTAGTGGAAATCGTTTAATTGGAAGAGGATTCATTTTCAAACAAGATAATGACCCAAAACACACTTCCAGTATAGTAGAACAATATTTAGAGAACAAGGTTAGAGCTGGTATTCTTGAAGTGTTGGAAAGGCCACCCAAGTGGAGTCCATACATGAGTCCCATTGAAGCCATATGGAATTACCTGGAAACACAAAGGAACAAGACGAACC
>NW_027618960.1:0-56579 GCF_964187855.1 Myxine glutinosa
AGTGCAAAAGTGGTTTCCTGCACCAACACAAGTGCGAAAAGTGGTTTTTCAACACTAACACAAGTGCGAAAAGTGATTTTTCAACACTAACACAAGTGCGAAAAGTGGTTTTTCAACACTAACACAAGTGCGAAAAGTGGTGTTTCCACACTAATACAAGTGCAAAAGTGGTTTCCTGCACCAACACAAGTGCGAAAAGTGGTTTTTCAACACTAACACAAGTGCGAAAAGTGGTTTTTCAACACTAACACAAGTGCAAAAAGTGGTTTTTCCACACTAATACAAGTGCAAAAGTGGTTTCCTGCACCAACATAAGTGCGAAAAGTGGTTTTTCAACACTAACACAAGTGCGAAAAGTGGTTTTTCAACACGAACCCAAGTGCGAAAAGTGGTTTTTCAACACTAACACAAGTGCGAAAAGTGTTTTTCCCACACTAATACAAGTGCAAAAGTGGTTTCCTGCACCAACACAAGTGCGAAAAGTGTTTTTTCCACACTAATACAAGTGCAAAAGTGGTGTCCTGCACCAACACAAGTGCGAAAAGTGGTTTTTCAACACTAACACAAGTGCGAAAAGTGTTTTTTCCACACTAATTCAAGTGCAAAAGTGGTTTCCTGCACCAACACAAGTGCGAAAAGTGGTTTTTCAACACTAACACAAGAGCGAAAAGTGGTTTTTAAACACTAACACAAGTGCGAAAAGTGGTTTTTCAACACTAACACAAGTGCGAAAAGTGGTTTTTCCACACTAATACAAGTGCAAAAGTGGTTTCCTGCACCAACACAAGTGCGAAAAGTGGTTTTTCAACACTAACACAAGTGCGAAAAGTGGTTTTTCAACACTAACACAAGTGTGAAAAGTGGTTTTTCAACACGAACACAAGTGCGAAAAGTGGTTTTTCAACACTAACACAAGTGCGAAAAGTGTTTTTCCCACACTAATACAAGTACAAAAGTGGTTTCCTGCACCAACACAAGTGCGAAAAGTGGTTTTTCAACACTAATACAAGAGCGAAAAGTGGTGTTTAAACACTAACACAAGTGCGAAAAGTGGTTTTTCAACACTAACACAAGTGCGAAAAGTGGTTTTTCCACACTAATACAAGTGCAAAAGTGGTTTCCTGCACCAACACAAGTGCGAAAAGTGGTTTTTCAACACTAACACAAGTGCGAAAAGTGGTTTTTCAACACTAACACAAGTGTGAAAAGTGGTTTTTCAACACGAACACAAGTGCGAAAAGTGGTTTTTCAACACTAACACAAGTGCGAAAAGTGTTTTTCCCACACTAATACAAGTACAAAAAGTGTTTTTTCCACACTAATACAAGTGCAAAAGTGGTTTCCTGCACCAACACAAGTGCGAAAAGTGGTTTTTCAACACTAACACAAGTGCGAAAAGTGGTTTTTCAACACTATCACAAGTGCAAAAAGTGTTTTTTCCACACTAATACAAGTGCATAAGTGGTTTCCTGCACCAACACAAGTGCGAAAAGTGGTTTTTCAACACTAACACAAGTGCGAAAAGTGGTTTTTCAACACTAACACAAGTGCGAAAAGTGGTTTTTCCACACTAATACAAGTGCAAAAGTGGTTTCCTGCACCAACACAAGTGCGAAAAGTGGTTTTTCAACACTAACACAAGTGCGAAAAGTGGTTTTTCCACACTAATACAAGTGCAAAAGTGGTTTCCTGCACCAACACAAGTGCGAAAAGTGGTTTTTCAACACTAACACAAGTGCGAAAAGTGGTATTTCAACACTATCACAAGTGCAAAAAGTGTTTTTCCACACTAATACAAGTGCAAAAGTGGTTTCCTGCACCAACACAAGTGCGAAAAGTGGTTTTTCAACACTAACACAAGTGCGAAAAGTGGTTTTTCAACACTAACACAAGTGCGAAAAGTGGTTTTTCAACACTAACACAAGTGCGAAAAGTGGTTTTTCCACACTAATACAAGTGCAAAAGTGGTTTCCTGCACCAACAAAAGTGCGAAAAGTGGTTTTTCAACACTAACACAAGTGCGAAAAGTGGTTTTTCAACACTAACACAAGTGCGAAAAGTGGTTTTTCAACACTATCAAAAGTGCATAAAGTGTTTTTTCCACACTAATACAAGTGCAAAAGTGGTTTCCTGCACCAACACAAGTGCGAAAAGTGGTTTTTCAACATTAACACAAGTGCGAAAAGTGGTTTTTCAACACTATCAAAAGTGCATAAAGTGTTTTTTCCACACTAATACAAGTGCAAAAGTGGTTTCCTGCACCAACACAAGTGCGAAAAGTGGTTTTTCAACACTAACACAAGTGCGAAAAGTGGTTTTTCAACACTAACACAAGTGCGAAAAGTGGTTTTTCAACACTAACACAAGTGCGAAAAGTGGATTTTCCACACTACTACAAGTGCAAAAGTGGTTTCCTGCACCAACACAAGTGCGAAAAGTGGTTTTTCAACACTAACACAAGTGCGAAAAGTGGTTTTTCAACACTAACACAAGTGCGAAAAGTGGTTTTTCCACACTAATACAAGTGCAAAAGTGGTTTCCTGCACCAACACAAGTGCGAAAAGTGGTTTTTCAACACTAACACAAGTGCGAAAAGTGGTTTTTCAACACTAACACAAGTGCGAAAAGTGGTTTTTCCACACTAATACAAGTGCAAAAGTTGTTTCCTGCACCAACACAAGTGCGAAAAGTGGTTTTTCAACACTAACACAAGTGCGAAAAGTGGTTTTTCAACACTAACACAAGTGCGAAAAGTGGTTTTTCCACACTAATACAAGTGCAAAAGTGGTTTCCTGCACCAACACAAGTGCGAAAAGTGGTTTTTCAACACTAGCACAAGTGCGAAAAGTGGTTTTTCAACACTATCACAAGTGCAAAAAGTGTTTTTTCCACACTAATACAAGTGCAAAAGTGGTTTCCTGCACCAACACAAGTGCGAAAAGTGGTTTTTCAACACTAACACAAGAGTGAAAAGTGGTTTTTCAACACTAACACAAGTGCGAAAAGTGGTTTTTCAACACTAACACAAGTGCGAAAAGTGGTTTTTCCACACTAATACAAGTGCAAAAGTGGTTTCCTGCACCAACACAAGTGCGAAAAGTGGTTTTTCAACACTAACACAAGTGCGAAAAGTGGTTTTTCAACACTAACACAAATGCGAAAAGTGGATTTTCCACACTAATACAAGTGCAAAAGTGGTTTCCTGCACAAACACAAGTGCGAAAAGTGGTTTTTCGACACCAGCACAAGTGTGAAAAGTGGTTTTTCAACACTATCACAAGTGCAAAAAGTGTTTTTTCCACACTAATACAAGTGCAAAAGTGGTTTCCTGCACCAACACAAGTGCGAAAAGTGGTTTTTCAAAACTAACACAAGTGCGAAAAGTGGTTTTTCAACACTAACACAAGTGCGAAAAGTGGTTTTTCAACATGAACACATGTGCGAAAAGTGGTTTTTCAACACTAACACAAGTGCGAAAAGTGGTTTTTCCACACTAATACAAGTGCAAAAGTGGTTTCCTGCACCAACACAAGTGCGAAAAGTGGTTTTTCAACACTAACACAAGTGCGAAAAGTGGTTTTTCAACACTAACACAAGTGCGAAAAGTGGTTTTTCCACACTAATACAAGTGCAAAAGTTGTTTCCTGCACCAACACAAGTGCGAAAAGTGGTTTTTCAACACTAACACAAGTGCGAAAAGTGGTTTTTCAACACTAACACAAGTGCGAAAAGTGGTTTTTCCACACTAATACAAGTGCAAAAGTGGTTTCCTGCACCAACACAAGTGCGAAAAGTGGTTTTTCAACACTAGCACAAGTGCGAAAAGTGGTTTTTCAACACTATCACAAGTGCAAAAAGTGTTTTTTCCACACTAATACAAGTGCAAAAGTGGTTTCCTGCACCAACACAAGTGCGAAAAGTGGTTTTTCAACACTAACACAAGAGTGAAAAGTGGTTTTTCAACACTAACACAAGTGCGAAAAGTGGTTTTTCAACACTAACACAAGTGCGAAAAGTGGTTTTTCCACACTAATACAAGTGCAAAAGTGGTTTCCTGCACCAACACAAGTGCGAAAAGTGGTTTTTCAACACTAACACAAGTGCGAAAAGTGGTTTTTCAACACTAACACAAATGCGAAAAGTGGATTTTCCACACTAATACAAGTGCAAAAGTGGTTTCCTGCACAAACACAAGTGCGAAAAGTGGTTTTTCGACACCAGCACAAGTGTGAAAAGTGGTTTTTCAACACTATCACAAGTGCAAAAAGTGTTTTTTCCACACTAATACAAGTGCAAAAGTGGTTTCCTGCACCAACACAAGTGCGAAAAGTGGTTTTTCAAAACTAACACAAGTGCGAAAAGTGGTTTTTCAACACTAACACAAGTGCGAAAAGTGGTTTTTCAACATGAACACATGTGCGAAAAGTGGTTTTTCAACACTAACACAAGTGCGAAAAGTGTTTTTCCCACACTAATACAAGTGCAAAAGTGGTTTCCTGCACCAACACAAGTGCGAAAAGTGGTTTTTCAACACTAACACAAGTGCGATAAGTGGTTTTCAACACTAACACAAGTGCGAAAAGTGGTTTTTCAACACTAACACAAGTGCGAAAAGTGTTTTTTCCACACTAATTCAAGTGCAAAAGTGGTTTCCTGCACCAACACAAGTGCGAAAAGTGGTTTTTCAACACTAACACAAGAGCGAAAAGTGGTTTTTAAACACTAACACAAGTGCGAAAAGTGGTTTTTCAACACTAACACAAGTGCGAAAAGTGGTTTTTTCCACACTAATACAAGTGCAAAAGTGGTTTCCTGCACCAACACAAGTGCGAAAAGTGGTTTTTCAACACTAACACAAGTGCGAAAAGTGGTTTTTCAACACTAACACAAGTGCGAAAAGTGGTTTTTCAACACTAACACAAGTGCGAAAAGTGGTTTTTCCACACTAATACAAGTGCAAAAGTGGTTTCCTGCACCAACACAAGTGCGAAAAGTGGTTTTTCAACACTAACACAAGTGCGAAAAGTGGTTTTTCAACACTAACACAAGTGCGAAAAGTGGTTTTTCCACACTAATACAAGTGCAAAAGTGGTTTCCTGCACCAACACAAGTGCGAAAAGTGGTTTTTCAACACTAACACAAGTGCGAAAAGTGGTTTTTCAACACTAACACAAGTGCGAAAAGTGGTTTTTCCACACTAATACAAGTGCAAAAGTGGTTTCCAGCACCAACACAAGTGCGAAAAGTGGTTTTTCAACACTAGCACAAGTGCGAAAAGTGGTTTTTCAACACTATCACAAGTGCAAAAAGTGTTTTTTCCACACTAATACAAGTGCAAAAGTGGTTTCCTGCACCAACACAAGTGCGAAAAGTGGTTTTTCAACACTAACACAAGTGCGAAAAGTGGTTTTTCAACACTATCACAAGTGCAAAAAGTAAGTGTTTTTTCCACACTAATACAAGTGCAAAAGTGGTTTCCTGCACCAACACAAGTGCGAAAAGTGGTTTTTCAACACTAACACAAGTGCGAAAAGTGGTTTTTCAACACTAACACAAGTGCGAAAAGTGGTTTTTCCACACTAATACAAGTGCAAAAGTGGTTTCCTGCACCAACACAAGTGCGAAAAGTGGTTTTTCAACACTAACACAAGTGCGAAAAGTGGTTTTTCCACACTAATACAAGTGCAAAAGTGGTTTCCTGCACCAACACAAGTGCGAAAAGTGGTTTTTCAACACTAACACAAGTGCGAAAAGTGGTATTTCAACACTATCACAAGTGCAAAAAGTGTTTTTCCACACTAATACAAGTGCAAAAGTGGTTTCCTGCACCAACACAAGTGCGAAAAGTGGTTTTTCAACACTAACACAAGTGCGAAAAGTGGTTTTTCAACACTAACACAAGTGCAAAAGTGGTTTTTCCACACTAATACAAGTGCAAAAGTGGTTTCCTGCACCAACACAAGTGCGAAAAGTCGTTTTTCAACACTAACACAAGTGCGAAAAGTGGTTTTTCCACACTAATACAAATGCAAAAGTGGTTTCCTGCACCAACTCAAGTGCGAAAAGTCGTTTTTCAACACTAACACAAGTGCGAAAAGTGGTTTTTCCACACTAATACAAGTGCAAAAGTGGTTTCCTGCACCAACACAAGTGCGAAAAGTGGTTTTTCAACACTAACACAAGTGCGAAAAGTGGTTTATCCACACTAATACAAGTGCAAAAGTGGTTTCCTGCACCAACACAAGTGCGAAAAGTGGTTTTTCAACACTAACACAAGTGCGAAAAGTGGTTTTTCAACACTAACACAAGTGCAAAAAGTGGTTTTTCCACACTAATACAAGTGCAAAAGTGGTTTCCTGCACCAACACAAGTGCGAAAAGTGGTTTTTCAACACTAACACAAGTGCGAAAAGTGGTTTTTCAACACTATCACAAGTGCAAAAAGTGTTTTTTCCACACTAATACAAGTGCAAAAGTGGTTTCCTTCACCAACACAAGTGCGAAAGTGGTTTTTCAACACTAACACAAGTGCGAAAAGTAGTTTTTTAACACTATCACAAGTGCAAAAAATGTTTTTTCCACACTAATACAAGTGCAAAAGTGGTTTCCTGCACCAACACAAGTGCGAAAAGTGGTTTTTCAACACTAACACAAGTGCGAAAAGTGGTTTTTCAACACTAACACAAGTGCGAAAAGTGGTTTTTCAACACTATCACAAGTGCAAAAAGTGTTTTTTCCACACTAATACAAGTGCAAAAGTGGTTTCCTGCACCAACACAAGTGCGAAAAGTGGTTTTTCAACGCTAACACAAGTGCGAAAAGTGGTTTTTCAACACTAACAAAAGTGCGAAAAGTGTTTTTTCCACACTAATACAAGTGCAAAAGTGGTTTCCTGCACCAACACAAGTGCGAAAAGTGGTTTTTCAACACTAACACAAGTGCGAAAAGTGGTTTTTCAACACTAACACAAGTGCGAAAAGTGGTTTTTCCACACTAATACAAGTGCAAAAGTGGTTTCCTGCACCAACACAAGTGCGAAAAGTGGTTTTTCAACACTAACACAAGTGCGAAAAGTGGTTTTTCCACACTAATACAAGTGCAAAAGTGGTTTCCTGCACCAACACAAGTGCGAAAAGTGGTTTTTCAACACTAACACAAGTGCGAAAAGTGGTTTTTCAACACTAACACAAGTGCGAAAAGTGGTTTTTCCACACTAATACAAGTGCAAAAGTGGTTTCCTGCACCAACACAAGTGCGAAAAGTGGATTTTCAACACTAACACAATTGCGAAAAGTGGTTTTTCCACACTAATACAAGTGCAAAAGTGGTTTCCTGCTCCAACACAAGTGCGAAAAGTGGTATTTCAACACTAACACAAGTGCGAAAAGTGGTTTTTCAACACTAACACAAGTGCAAAAAGTGTTTTTTCACACTAATACAAGTGCAAAAGTGGTTTCCTGCACCAACACAAGTGCGAAAAGTGGTTTTTCAACACTAACACAAGTGCGAAAAGTGTTTTTTCCACACTAATACAAGTGCAAAAGTGGTTTCCTGCACCAACACAAGTGCGAAAAGTGGTTTTTCAACACTAACACAAGTGCGAAAAGTGGTTTTTCAACACTAACACAAGTGCGAAAAGTGGTTTTTCCACACTAATACAAGTGCAAAAGTGGTTTCCTGCACCAACACAAGTGCGAAAAGTCATCTTTCAACACTAACACAAGTGCGAAAAGTGGTTTTTCCACACTAATACAAGTGCAAAAGTGGTTTCCTGCACCAACACAAGTGCGAAAAGTGGTTTTTCAACACTAACGCATGTGCGAAAAGTGGTTTTTCAACACTAACACAAGTGCGAAAAGTGTTTTTTCCACACTAATACAAGTGCAAAAGTGGTTTCCTGCACCAACACAAGTGCGAAAAGTGGTTTTTCAACACTAACACAAGTGCGAAAAGTGGTTTTTCAACACTAACACAAGTGCAAAAGTGGTTTTTCAACACTAACACAAGTGCGAAAAGTGGTTTTTCCACACTAATACAAGTGCAAAAGTGGTTTCCTGCACCAACACAAGTGCGAAAAGTGGTTTTTCAACACTATCACAAGTGCAAAAAGTGTTTTTTCCACACTAATACAAGTGCAAAAGTGGTTTCCTGCACCAACACAAGTGCGAAAAGTGGTTTTTCAACACTAACACAAGTGCGAAAAGTGGTTTTTCAACACTAACACAAGTGCGAAAAGTGGCTTTTTCCACACTAATACAAGTGCAAAAGTGGTTTCCTGCACCAACACAAGTGCGAAAAGTGGTTTTTCAACACTAACACAAGTGCGAAAAGTGGTTTTTCAACACTATCACAAGTGCAAAAAGTGTTTTTTCCACACTAATACAAGTGCAAAAGTGGTTTCCTGCACCAACACAAGTGCGAAAAGTGGTTTTTCAACACTAACACAAGTGCGAAAAGTGGTTTTTCAACACTATCACAAGTGCAAAAAGTGTTTTTTCCACACTAATACAAGTGCAAAAGTGGTTTCCTGCACCAACACAAGTGCGAAAAGTGGTTTTTCAACACTAACACAAGTGCGAAAAGTGGTTTTTCAACACTATCACAAGTGCAAAAAGTGTTTTTTCCACATTAATACAAGTGCAAAAGTGGTTTCCTGCACCAACACAAGTGCGAAAAGTGGTTTTTCAACACTAACACAAGTGCGAAAAGTGGTTTTTCAACACTAACACAAGTGCGAAAAGTGGTTTTGCCACACTAATACAAGTGCAAAAGTGGTTTCCTGCACCAACACAAGTGCGAAAAGTGGTTTTTTAACACTATCACAAGTGCAAAAAGTGTTTTTTCCACACTAATACAAGTGCAAAAGTGGTTTCCTGCACCAACACAAGTGCGAAAAGTGGTTTTTCAACACTAACACAAGTGTGAAAAGTGGTTTTTCAACACTAACACAAGTGCGAAAAGTGGTTTTTCAACACTATCACAAGTGCAAAAAGTGTTTTTTCCACACTAATACAAGTGCAAAAGTGGTTTCCTACACCAACACAAGTGCGAAAAGTGGTTTCCTGCACCAACACAAGTGCGAAAAGTGGTTTTTCAACACTAACACAAGTGCGAAAAGTGGTTTTTCAACACTAACACAAGTGCGAAAAGTGGTTTTTCAACACTATCACAAGTGCAAAAAGTGTTTTTTCCACACTAATACAAGTGCAAAAGTTGTTTCCTGCACCAACACAAGTGCGAAAAGTGGTTTTTCAACACTAACACAAGTGCGAAAAGTGGTTTTTCAACACTAACACAAGTGCGAAAAGTGTTTTTTCCACACTAATACAAGTGCAAAAGTGATTTCCTGCACCAACACAAGTGCGAAAAGTGTTTTTTCAACATGAAAACAAGTGCGAAAAGTGGTTTTTCAACACTAAAACAAGTGCGAAAAGTGGTTTTTCCACACTAATACAAGTGCAAAAGTGGTTTCCTGCACCAACACAAGTGCGAAAAGTGGTTTTTCCACACTAATACAAGTGCAAAAGTGGTTTCCTGCACCAACACAAGTGCGAAAAGTGGTTTTTCAACACTATCACAAGTGCAAAAAGTGTTTTTTCCACACTAATACAAGTGCAAAAGTGGTTTCCTGCACCAACACAAGTGCGAAAAGTGGTTTTTCAACACTAACACAAGTGCGAAAAGTGGTTTTTCAACACTAACACAAGTGCGAAAAGTGGCTTTTTCCACACTAATACAAGTGCAAAAGTGGTTTCCTGCACCAACACAAGTGCGAAAAGTGGTTTTTCAACACTAACACAAGTGCGAAAAGTGGTTTTTCAACACTATCACAAGTGCAAAAAGTGTTTTTTCCACACTAATACAAGTGCAAAAGTGGTTTCCTGCACCAACACAAGTGCGAAAAGTGGTTTTTCAACACTAACACAAGTGCGAAAAGTGGTTTTTCAACACTATCACAAGTGCAAAAAGTGTTTTTTCCACACTAATACAAGTGCAAAAGTGGTTTCCTGCACCAACACAAGTGCGAAAAGTGGTTTTTCAACACTAACACAAGTGCGAAAAGTGGTTTTTCAACACTATCACAAGTGCAAAAAGTGTTTTTTCCACACTAATACAAGTGCAAAAGTGGTTTCCTGCACCAACACAAGTGCGAAAAGTGGTTTTTCAACACTAACACAAGTGCGAAAAGTGGTTTTTCAACACTAACACAAGTGCGAAAAGTGGTTTTGCCACACTAATACAAGTGCAAAAGTGGTTTCCTGCACCAACACAAGTGCGAAAAGTGGTTTTTTAACACTATCACAAGTGCAAAAAGTGTTTTTTCCACACTAATACAAGTGCAAAAGTGGTTTCCTGCACCAACACAAGTGCGAAAAGTGGTTTTTCAACACTAACACAAGTGTGAAAAGTGGTTTTTCAACACTAACACAAGTGCGAAAAGTGGTTTTTCAACACTATCACAAGTGCAAAAAGTGTTTTTTCCACACTAATACAAGTGCAAAAGTGGTTTCCTACACCAACACAAGTGCGAAAAGTGGTTTCCTGCACCAACACAAGTGCGAAAAGTGGTTTTTCAACACTAACACAAGTGCGAAAAGTGGTTTTTCAACACTAACACAAGTGCGAAAAGTGGTTTTTCAACACTATCACAAGTGCAAAAAGTGTTTTTTCCACACTAATACAAGTGCAAAAGTTGTTTCCTGCACCAACACAAGTGCGAAAAGTGGTTTTTCAACACTAAAACAAGTGCGAAAAGTGGTTTTTCAACACTAACACAAGTGCGAAAAGTGTTTTTTCCACACTAATACAAGTGCAAAAATGATTTCCTGCACCAACACAAGTGCGAAAAGTGTTTTTTCAACACTAACACAAGTGCGAAAAGTGGTTTTTCAACACTAACACAAGTGCGAAAAGTGTTTTTTCCACACTAATACAAGTGCAAAAGTGGTTTCCTGCACCAACACAAGTGCGAAAAGTGGTTTTTCAACACGAAAACAAGTGCGAAAAGTGGTTTTTCAACACTAACACAAGTGCGAAAAGTGGTTTTTCCACACTAATACAAGTGCAAAAGTGGTTTCCTGCACCAACAGAAGTGCGAAAAGTGGTTTTTCAACACTAACACAAGTGCGAAAAGTGGTTTTTCAACACTATCACAAGTGCAAAAAGTGTTTTTTCCACACTAATACAAGTGCAAAAGTGGTTTCCTGCACCAACACAAGTGCGAAAAGTGGTTTTTCAACACTAACACAAGTGCGAAAAGTGGTTTTTGAACACTAACACAAGTGCGAAAAGTGGTTTTTCAACACTAACACAAGTGCGAAAAGTGGTTTTTCCACACTAATACAAGTGCAAAAGTGGTTTCCTGCACCAACACAAGTGCGAAAAGTGGTTTTTCAACACTAACACAAGTGCGAAAAGTGGTTTTTCAACACTATCACAAGTGCAAAAAGTGTTTTTTCCACACTAATACAAGTGCAAAAGTGGTTTCCTACACCAACACAAGTGCGAAAAGTGGTTTCCTGCACCAACACAAGTGCGAAAAGTGGTTTTTCAACACGAACGCAAGTGCGAAAAGTGGTTTTTCAACACTATCACAAGTGAAAAAAGTGTTTTTTCCACACTAATACAAGTGCAAAAGTGGTTTCCTGCACCAACACAAGTGCGAAAAGTGGTTTTTCAACACTAACACAAGTGCGAAAAGTGGTTTTTCAACACTAACACAAGTGCGAAAAGTGTTTTTTCCACACTAATACAAGTGCAAAAGTGGTTTCCTGCACCAACACAAGTGCGAAAAGTGGTTTTTCAACACGAAAACAAGTGCGAAAAGTGGTTTTCAACACTAACACAAGTGCGAAAAGTGGTTTTTCCACACTAATACAAGTGCAAAAGTGGTTTCCTGCACCAACACAAGTGCGAAAAGTGGTTTTTCAACACTAACACAAGTGCGAAAAGTGGTTTTTCAACACTAACAGAAGTGCGAAAAGTGGTTTTTCCACACTAATACAAGTGCAAAAGTGGTTTCCTGCACCAACACAAGTGCGAAAAGTGGTTTTTCAACACTAACACAAGTGCGAAAAGTGGTTTTTCAACACTATCACAAGTGCAAAAAGTGTTTTTTCCACACTAATACAAGTGCAAAAGTGGTTTCCTGCACCAACACAAGTGCGAAAAGTGGTTTTTCAACACTAACACAAGTGCGAAAAGTGGTTTTTCAACACTAACACAAGTGCAAAAAGTGGTTTTGTCACACTAATACAAGTGCAAAAGTGGTTTCCTGAACCAACACAAGTGCGAAAAGTGGTTTTTCAACACTATCACAAGTGCGAAAAGTGGTTTTTCAACACTATCACAAGTGCAAAAAGTGTTTTTTCCACACTATTACAAGTGCAAAAGTGGTTTCCTGCACCAACACAAGTGCGAAAAGTGGTTTTTCAACGCTAACACAAGTGCGAAAAGTGGTTTTTCAACACTAACACAAGTGCGAAAAGTGTTTTTTCCACACTAATACAAGTGCAAAAGTGGTTTCCTGCACCAACACAAGTGCGAAAAGTGGTTTTTCAACACTAACACAAGTGCGAAAAGTGGTTTTTCAACAATAACACAAGTGCGAAAAGTGGTTTTTCAACACTATCACAAGTGCAAAAAGTGTTTTTTCCACACTAATACAAGTGCAAAAGTGGTTTCCTACACCAACACAAGTGCGAAAAGTGGTTTCCTGCACCAACACAAGTGCGAAAAGTGGTTTTTCAACACTAACACAAGTGCGAAAAGTGGTTTTTCAACACTAACACAAGTGCGAAAAGTGGTTTTTCAACACTATCACAAGTGCAAAAAGTGTTTTTTCCACACTAATACAAGTGCAAAAGTTGTTTCCTGCACCAACACAAGTGCGAAAAGTGGTTTTTCAACACTAACACAAGTGCGAAAAGTGGTTTTTCAACACTAACACAAGTGCGAAAAGTGTTTTTTCCACACTAATACAAGTGCAAAAGTGATTTCCTGCACCAACACAAGTGCGCAAAGTGTTTTTTCAACATGAAAACAAGTGCGAAAAGTGGTTTTTCAACACTAAAACAAGTGCGAAAAGTGGTTTTTCCACACTAATACAAGTGCAAAAGTGGTTTCCTGCACCAACACAAGTGCGAAAAGTGGTTTTTCAACACTAACACAAGTGCAAAAAGTGGTTTTTCAACACTAACACAAGTGCGAAAAGTGGTTTTTTCCACACTAATACAAGTGCAAAAGTGGTTTCCTGCACCAACACAAGTGCGAAAAGTGGTTTTTCAACACTAACACAAGTGCGAAAAGTGGTTTTTCAACACTAACACAAGTGCGAAAAGTGGTTTTGCCACACTAATACAAGTGCAAAAGTGGTTTCCTGCACCAACACAAGTGCGAAAAGTGGTTTTTCAACACTAACACAAGTGCGAAAAGTGGTTTTTCAACACTAACACAAATGCGAAAAGTGTTTTTTCCACACTAATACAAGTGCGAAAAGTGGTTTTTCCACACTAATACAAGTGCAAAAGTGGTTTCCTGCACCAACACAAGTGCGAAAAGTGGTTTTTCAACACTAACACAAGTGCGAAAAGTGGTTTTTCAACACTATCACAAGTGCAAAAAGTGTTTTTTCCAAACTAATACAAGTGCAAAAGTGGTTTCCTGCACCAACACAAGTGCGAAAAGTGGTTTTTCAACACTAACACAAGTGCGAAAAGTGGTTTTTCAACACTAACACAAGTGCGAAAAGTGGTTTTTCCACACTAATACAAGTGCAAAAGTGGTTTCCTGCACCAACACAAGTGCGAAAAGTGGTTTTTCAACACTAACACAAGTGCGAAAAGTGGTTTTTCAACACTATCACAAGTGCAAAAAGTGTTTTTTCCACACTAATACAAGTGCAAAAGTGGTTTCCTACACCAACACAAGTGCGAAAAGTGGTTTCCTGCACCAACACAAGTGCGAAAATGGTTTTTCCACACTAACACAAGTGCGAAAAGTGGTTTTTCAACACTATCACACGTGCAAAAAGTGTTTTTTCCACACTAATACAAGTGCAAAAGTGGTTTCCTGCACCAACACAAGTGCGAAAAGTGGTTTTTCAACACTAACACAAGTGCGAAAAGTGGTTTTTCAACACTAACACAAGTGCGAAAAGTGTTTTTTCCACACTAATACAAGTGCAAAAGTGGTTTCCTGCACCAACACAAGTGCGAAAAGTGGTTTTTCAACACGAAAACAAGTGCGAAAAGTGGTTTTTCAACACTAACACAAGTGCGAAAAGTGGTTTTTCCACACTAATACAAGTGCAAAAGTGGTTTCCTGCACCAACAGAAGTGCGAAAAGTGGTTTTTCAACACTAACACAAGTGCGAAAAGTGGTTTTTCAACACTATCACAAGTGCAAAAAGTGTTTTTTCCACACTAATACAAGTGCAAAAGTGGTTTCCTGCACCAACACAAGTGCGAAAAGTGGTTTTTCAACACTAACACAAGTGCGAAAAGTGGTTTTTGAACACTAACACAAGTGCGAAAAGTGGTTTTTCAACACTAACACAAGTGCGAAAAGTGGTTTTTCCACACTAATACAAGTGCAAAAGTGGTTTCCTGCACCAACACAAGTGCGAAAAGTGGTTTTTCAACACTAACACAAGTGCGAAAAGTGGTTTTTCAACACTATCACAAGTGCAAAAAGTGTTTTTTCCACACTAATACAAGTGCAAAAGTGGTTTCCTACACCAACACAAGTGCGAAAAGTGGTTTCCTGCACCAACACAAGTGCGAAAAGTGGTTTTTCAACACGAACGCAAGTGCGAAAAGTGGTTTTTCAACACTATCACAAGTGAAAAAAGTGTTTTTTCCACACTAATACAAGTGCAAAAGTGGTTTCCTGCACCAACACAAGTGCGAAAAGTGGTTTTTCAACACTAACACAAGTGCGAAAAGTGGTTTTTCAACACTAACACAAGTGCGAAAAGTGTTTTTTCCACACTAATACAAGTGCAAAAGTGGTTTCCTGCACCAACACAAGTGCGAAAAGTGGTTTTTCAACACGAAAACAAGTGCGAAAAGTGGTTTTCAACACTAACACAAGTGCGAAAAGTGGTTTTTCCACACTAATACAAGTGCAAAAGTGGTTTCCTGCACCAACACAAGTGCGAAAAGTGGTTTTTCAACACTAACACAAGTGCGAAAAGTGGTTTTTCAACACTAACAGAAGTGCGAAAAGTGGTTTTTCCACACTAATACAAGTGCAAAAGTGGTTTCCTGCACCAACACAAGTGCGAAAAGTGGTTTTTCAACACTAACACAAGTGCGAAAAGTGGTTTTTCAACACTATCACAAGTGCAAAAAGTGTTTTTTCCACACTAATACAAGTGCAAAAGTGGTTTCCTGCACCAACACAAGTGCGAAAAGTGGTTTTTCAACACTAACACAAGTGCGAAAAGTGGTTTTTCAACACTAACACAAGTGCAAAAAGTGGTTTTGTCACACTAATACAAGTGCAAAAGTGGTTTCCTGAACCAACACAAGTGCGAAAAGTGGTTTTTCAACACTAACACAAGTGCGAAAAGTGGTTTTTCAACACTATCACAAGTGCAAAAAGTGTTTTTTCCACAATAATACAAGTGCAAAAGTGGTTTCCTTCACCAACACAAGTGCGAAAAGTGGTTTTTCAACACTAACACAAGTGCGAAAAGTGGTTTTTTAACACTATCACAAGTGCAAAAAGTGTTTTTTCCACACTAATACAAGTGCAAAAGTGGTTTCCTGCACCAACACAAGTGCGAAAAGTGGTTTTTCAACACTAACACAAGTGCGAAAAGTGGTTTTTCAACACTAACACAAGTGCGAAAAGTGGTTTTTCAACACTATCACAAGTGCAAAAAGTGTTTTTTCCACACTAATACAAGTGCAAAAGTGGTTTCCTGCACCAACACAAGTGCGAAAAGTGGTTTTTCAACGCTAACACAAGTGCGAAAAGTGGTTTTTCAACACTAACACAAGTGCGAAAAGTGTTTTTTCCACACTAATACAAGTGCAAAAGTGGTTTCCTGCACCAACACAAGTGCGAAAAGTGGTTTTTCAACACTAACACAAGTGCGAAAAGTGGTTTTTCAACACTAACACAAGTGCGAAAAGTGGTTTTTCCACACTAATACAAGTGCAAAAGTGGTTTCCTGCACCAACACAAGTGCGAAAAGTGGATTTTCAACACTAACACAATTGCGAAAAGTGGTTTTTCCACACTAATAAAAGTGCAAAAGTGGTTTCCTGCACCAACACAAGTGCGAAAAGTGGTTTTTCAACACTAACACAAGTGCGAAAAGTGGTTTTTCAACACTAACACAAGTGCGAAAAGTGTTTTTTCCACACTAATACAAGTGCAAAAGTGGTTTCCTGCACCAACACAAGTGCGAAAAGTGGTTTTTCAACACTAACACAAGTGCGAAAAGTGTTTTTTCCACACTAATACAAGTGCAAAAGTGGTTTCCTGCACCAACACAAGTGCGAAAAGTGGTTTTTCAACACTAACACAAGTGCGAAAAGTGGTTTTTCAACACTAACACAAGTGCGAAAAGTGGTTTTTCCACACTAATACAAGTGCAAAAGTGGTTTCCTGCACCAACACAAGTGCCAAAAGTGGTTTTTCAACACTAACACAAGTGCGAAAAGTGGTTTTTCAACACTAACACAAGTGCGAAAAGTGGTTTTTCCACACTAATACAAGTGCAAAAGTGGTTTCCTGCACCAACACAGGTGCGAAAACTCGTCTTTCAACACTAACACAAGTGCGAAAAGTGGTTTTTCCACACTAATACAAGTGCAAAAGTGGTTTCCTGCACCAACACAAGTGCGAAAAGTGGTTTTTCAACACTAACACATGTGCGAAAAGTGGTTTTTCAACACTAACACAAGTGCGAAAAGTGTTTTTTCCACACTAATACAAGTGCAAAAGTGGTTTCCTGCACCAACAAAAGTGCGAAAAGTGGTTTTTCAACACTAACACAAGTGCGAAAAGTGGTTTTTCAACACTAACACAAGTGCAAAAGTGGTTTTTCAACACTAACACAAGTGCGAAAAGTGGTTTTTCCACACTAATACAAGTGCAAAAGTGGTTTCCTGCACCAACACAAGTGCGAAAAGTGGTTGTTCAACACTAACACAAGTGCGAAAAGTGGTTTTGCCACACTAATACAAGTGCAAAAGTGGTTTCCTGCACCAACACAAGTGTGAAAAGTGGTTTTTCAACACTAACACAAGTGCGAAAAGTGTTTTTTCCACACTAATACAAGTGCAAAAGTGGTTTCCTGCACCAACACAAGTGCGAAAAGTGGTTTTTCAACACTAACACAAGTGCGAAAAGTGGTTTTTCAACACTAACACAAGTGCGAAAAGTGGTTTTTCCACACTAATACAAGTGCAAAAGTGGTTTTTCCACACTAATACAAGTGCAAAAGTGGTTTCCTGCACCAACACAAGTGCGAAAAGTCGTTTTTCAACACTAACACAAGTGCGAAAAGTGGTTTTTCCACACTAATACAAATGCAAAAGTGGTTTCCTGCACCAACTCAAGTGCGAAAAGTCGTTTTTCAACACTAACACAAGTGCGAAAAGTGGTTTTTCCACACTAATACAAGTGCAAAAGTGGTTTCCTGCACCAACACAAGTGCGAAAAGTGGTTTTTCAACACTAACACAAGTGCGAAAAGTGGTTTATCCACACTAATACAAGTGCAAAAGTGGTTTCCTGCACCAACACAAGTGCGAAAAGTGGTTTTTCAACACTAACACAAGTGCGAAAAGTGGTTTTTCAACATTAACACAAGTGCAAAAAGTGGTTTTTCCACACTAATACAAGTGCAAAAGTGGTTTCCTGCACCAACACAAGTGCGAAAAGTGGTTTTTCAACACTAACACAAGTGCGAAAAGTGGTTTTTCAACACTATCACAAGTGCAAAAAGTGTTTTTTCCACACTAATACAAGTGCAAAAGTGGTTTCCTTCACCAACACAAGTGCGAAAGTGGTTTTTCAACACTAACACAAGTGCGAAAAGTAGTTTTTTAACACTATCACAAGTGCAAAAAATGTTTTTTCCACACTAATACAAGTGCAAAAGTGGTTTCCTGCACCAACACAAGTGCGAAAAGTGGTTTTTCAACACTAACACAAGTGTGAAAAGTGGTTTTTCAACACTAACACAAGTGCGAAAAGTGGTTTTTCAACACTATCACAAGTGCAAAAAGTGTTTTTTCCACACTAATACAAGTGCAAAAGTGGTTTCCTGCACCAACACAAGTGCGAAAAGTGGTTTTTCAACGCTAACACAAGTGCGAAAAGTGGTTTTTCAACACTAACAAAAGTGCGAAAAGTGTTTTTTCCACACTAATACAAGTGCAAAAGTGGTTTCCTGCACCAACACAAGTGCGAAAAGTGGTTTTTCAACACTAACACAAGTGCGAAAAGTGGTTTTTCAACACTAACACAAGTGCGAAAAGTGGTTTTTCCACACTAATACAAGTGCAAAAGTGGTTTCCTGCACCAACACAAGTGCGAAAAGTGGTTTTTCAACACTAACACAAGTCCGAAAAGTGGTTTTTCCACACTAATACAAGTGCAAAAGTGGTTTCCTGCACCAACACAAGTGCGAAAAGTGGTTTTTCAACACTAACACAAGTGCGAAAAGTGGTTTTTCAACACTAACACAAGTGCGAAAAGTGTTTTTTCCACACTAATACAAGTGCATAAGTGGTTTCCTGCACCAACACAAGTGCGAAAAGTGGTTTTTCAACACTAACACAAGTGCAAAAAGTGTTTTTTCCACACTAATACAAGTGCAAAAGTGGTTTCCTGCACCAACACAAGTGCAAAAAGTGGTTTTTCAACACTAACACAAGTGCGAAAAGTGGTTTTTCAACACTAACACAAGTGCAAAAAATGGTTTTGCCACACTAATACAAGTGCAAAAGTGGTTTCCTGCACCAACACAAGTGCGAAAAGTGGTTTTTCAACACTAACACAAGTGCGAAAAGTGGTTTTTCAACACTATCACAAGTGCAAAAAGTGTTTTTTCCACACTAATACAAGTGCAAAAGTGGTTTCCTTCACCAACACAAGTGCGGAAAGTGGTTTTTCAACACTAACACAAGTGCGAAAAGTGGTTTTTTAACGCTATCACAAGTGCAAAAAGTGTTTTTTCCACACTAATACAAGTGCAAAAGTGGTTTCCTGCACCAACACAAGTGCGAAAAGTGGTTTTTCAACACTAACACAAGTGCGAAAAGTGGTTTTTCAACACTAACACAAGTGCGAAAAGTGGTTTTTCAACACTATCACAAGTGCAAAAAGTGTTTTTTCCACACTAATACAAGTGCAAAAGTGGTTTCCTTCACCAACACAAGTGCGAAAAGTGGTTTTTCAACACTAACACAAGTGCGAAAAGTGGTTTTTTAACACTATCACAAGTGCAAAAAGTGTTTTTTCCACACTAATACAAGTGCAAAAGTGGTTTCCTGCACCAACACAAGTGCGAAAAGTGGTTTTTCAACACTAACACAAGTGCGAAAAGTGGTTTTTCAACACTAACACAAGTGCGAAAAGTGGTTTTTCAACACTATCACAAGTGCAAAAAGTGTTTTTTCCACACTATTACAAGTGCAAAAGTGGTTTCCTGCACCAACACAAGTGCGAAAAGTGGTTTTTCAACGCTAACACAAGTGCGAAAAGTGGTTTTTCAACACTAACACAAGTGCGAAAAGTGTTTTTTCCACACTAATACAAGTGCAAAAGTGGTTTCCTGCACCAACACAAGTGCGAAAAGTGGTTTTTCAACACTAACACAAGTGCGAAAAGTGGTTTTTCAACACTAACACAAGTGCGAAAAGTGGTTTTTCAACACTATCACAAGTGCAAAAAGTGTTTTTTCCACACTAATACAAGTGCAAAAGTGGTTTCCTACACAAACACAAGTGCGAAAAGTGGTTTCCTGCACCAACACAAGTGCGAAAAGTGGTTTTTCAACACTAACACAAGTGCGAAAAGTGGTTTTTCAACACTAACACAAGTGCGAAAAGTGGTTTTTCAACACTATCACAAGTGCAAAAAGTGTTTTTTCCACACTAATACAAGTGCAAAAGTTGTTTCCTGCACCAACACAAGTGCGAAAAGTGGTTTTTCAACACTAACACAAGTGCGAAAAGTGGTTTTTCAACACTAACACAAGTGCGAAAAGTGTTTTTTCCACACTAATACAAGTGCAAAAGTGATTTCCTGCACCAACACAAGTGCGCAACGTGTTTTTTCAACATGAAAACAAGTGCGAAAAGTGGTTTTTCAACACTAAAACAAGTGCGAAAAGTGGTTTTTCCACACTAATACAAGTGTAAAAGTGGTTTCCTGCACCAACACAAGTGCGAAAAGTGGTTTTTCAACACTAACACAAGTGCGAAAAGTGGTTTTTCAACACTAACACAAGTGCGAAAAGTGGTTTTGCCACACTAATACAAGTGCAAAAGTGGTTTCCTGCACCAACACAAGTGCGAAAAGTGGTTTTTCAACACTAACACAAGTGCGAAAAGTGGTTTTTCAACACTAACACAAATGCGAAAAGTGTTTTTTCCACACTAATACAAGTGCGAAAAGTGGTTTTTCCACACTAATACAAGTGCAAAAGTGGTTTCCTGCACCAACACAAGTGCGAAAAGTGGTTTTTCAACACTAACACAAGTGCGAAAAGTGGTTTTTCAACACTATCACAAGTGCAAAAAGTGTTTTTTCCAAACTAATACAAGTGCAAAAGTGGTTTCCTGCACCAACACAAGTGCGAAAAGTGGTTTTTCAACACTAACACAAGTGCGAAAAGTGGTTTTTCAACACTAACACAAGTGCGAAAAGTGGTTTTTCCACACTAATACAAGTGCAAAAGTGGTTTCCTGCACCAACACAAGTGCGAAAAGTGGTTTTTCAACACTAACACAAGTGCGAAAAGTGGTTTTTCAACACTATCACAAGTGCAAAAAGTGTTTTTTCCACACTAATACAAGTGCAAAAGTGGTTTCCTACACCAACACAAGTGCGAAAAGTGGTTTCCTGCACCAACACAAGTGCGAAAATGGTTTTTCCACACTAACACAAGTGCGAAAAGTGGTTTTTCAACACTATCACACGTGCAAAAAGTGTTTTTTCCACACTAATACAAGTGCAAAAGTGGTTTCCTGCACCAACACAAGTGCGAAAAGTGGTTTTTCAACACTAACACAAGTGCGAAAAGTGGTTTTTCAACACTAACACAAGTGCGAAAAGTGTTTTTTCCACACTAATACAAGTGCAAAAGTGGTTTCCTGCACCAACACAAGTGCGAAAAGTGGTTTTTCAACACGAAAACAAGTGCGAAAAGTGGTTTTTCAACACTAACACAAGTGCGAAAAGTGGTTTTTCCACACTAATACAAGTGCAAAAGTGGTTTCCTGCACCAACAGAAGTGCGAAAAGTGGTTTTTCAACACTAACACAAGTGCGAAAAGTGGTTTTTCAACACTATCACAAGTGCAAAAAGTGTTTTTTCCACACTAATACAAGTGCAAAAGTGGTTTCCTGCACCAACACAAGTGCGAAAAGTGGTTTTTCAACACTAACACAAGTGCGAAAAGTGGTTTTTGAACACTAACACAAGTGCGAAAAGTGGTTTTTCAACACTAACACAAGTGCGAAAAGTGGTTTTTCCACACTAATACAAGTGCAAAAGTGGTTTCTTGCACCAACACAAGTGCGAAAAGTGGTTTTTCAACACTAACACAAGTGCGAAAAGTGGTTTTTCAACACTATCACAAGTGCAAAAAGTGTTTTTTCCACACTAATACAAGTGCAAAAGTGGTTTCCTACACCAACACAAGTGCGAAAAGTGGTTTCCTGCACCAACACAAGTGCGAAAAGTGGTTTTTCAACACGAACGCAAGTGCGAAAAGTGGTTTTTCAACACTATCACAAGTGAAAAAAGTGTTTTTTCCACACTAATACAAGTGCAAAAGTGGTTTCCTGCACCAACACAAGTGCGAAAAGTGGTTTTTCAACACGAAAACAAGTGCGAAAAGTGGTTTTCAACACTAACACAAGTGCGAAAAGTGGTTTTCAACACTAACACAAGTGCGAAAAGTGGTTTTTCCACACTAATACAAGTGCAAAAGTGGTTTCCTGCACCAACACAAGTGCGAAAAGTGGTTTTTCAACACTAACACAAGTGCGAAAAGTGGTTTTTCAACACTAACAGAAGTGCGAAAAGTGGTTTTTCCACACTAATACAAGTGCAAAAGTGGTTTCCTGCACCAACACAAGTGCGAAAAGTGGTTTTTCAACACTAACACAAGTGCGAAAAGTGGTTTTTCAACACTATCACAAGTGCAAAAAGTGTTTTTTCCACACTAATACAAGTGCAAAAGTGGTTTCCTGCACCAACACAAGTGCGAAAAGTGGTTTTTCAACACTAACACAAGTGCGAAAAGTGGTTTTTCAACACTAACACAAGTGCAAAAAGTGGTTTTGTCACACTAATACAAGTGCAAAAGTGGTTTCCTGAACCAACACAAGTGCGAAAAGTGGTTTTTCAACACTAACACAAGTGCGAAAAGTGGTTTTTCAACACTATCACAAGTGCAAAAAGTGTTTTTTCCACACTAATACAAGTGCAAAAGTGGTTTCCTTCACCAACACAAGTGCGAAAAGTGGTTTTTCAACACTAACACAAGTGCGAAAAGTGGTTTTTTAACACTATCACAAGTGCAAAAAGTGTTTTTTCCACACTAATACAAGTGCAAAAGTGGTTTCCTGCACCAACACAAGTGCGAAAAGTGGTTTTTCAACACTAACACAAGTGCGAAAAGTGGTTTTTCAACACTAACACAAGTGCGAAAAGTGGTTTTTCAACACTATCACAAGTGCAAAAAGTGTTTTTTCCACACTAATACAAGTGCAAAAGTGGTTTCCTGCACCAACACAAGTGCGAAAAGTGGTTTTTCAACGCTAACACAAGTGCGAAAAGTGGTTTTTCAACACTAACACAAGTGCGAAAAGTGTTTTTTCCACACTAATACAAGTGCAAAAGTGGTTTCCTGCACCAACACAAGTGCGAAAAGTGGTTTTTCAACACTAACACAAGTGCGAAAAGTGGTTTTTCAACACTAACACAAGTGCGAAAAGTGGTTTTTCCACACTAATACAAGTGCAAAAGTGGTTTCCTGCACCAACACAAGTGCGAAAAGTGGATTTTCAACACTAACACAATTGCGAAAAGTGGTTTTTCCACACTAATAAAAGTGCAAAAGTGGTTTCCTGCACCAACACAAGTGCGAAAAGTGGTTTTTCAACACTAACACAAGTGCGAAAAGTGGTTTTTCAACACTAACACAAGTGCGAAAAGTGTTTTTTCCACACTAATACAAGTGCAAAAGTGGTTTCCTGCACCAACACAAGTGCGAAAAGTGGTTTTTCAACACTAACACAAGTGCGAAAAGTGTTTTTTCCACACTAATACAAGTGCAAAAGTGGTTTCCTGCACCAACACAAGTGCGAAAAGTGGTTTTTCAACACTAACACAAGTGCGAAAAGTGGTTTTTCAACACTAACACAAGTGCGAAAAGTGGTTTTTCCACACTAATACAAGTGCAAAAGTGGTTTCCTGCACCAACACAGGTGCGAAAACTCGTCTTTCAACACTAACACAAGTGCGAAAAGTGGTTTTTCCACACTAATACAAGTGCAAAAGTGGTTTCCTGCACCAACACAAGTGCGAAAAGTGGTTTTTCAACACTAACACGTGCGAAAAGTGGTTTTTCAACACTAACACAAGTGCGAAAAGTGTTTTTTCCACACTAATACAAGTGCAAAAGTGGTTTCCTGCACCAACAAAAGTGCTTAAAGTGGTTTTTCAACACTAACACAAGTGCGAAAAGTGGTTTTTCAACACTAACACAAGTGCAAAAGTGGTTTTTCAACACTAACACAAGTGCGAAAAGTGGTTTTTCCACACTAATACAAGTGCAAAAGTGGTTTCCTGCACCAACACAAGTGCGAAAAGTGGTTGTTCAACACTAACACAACTGCGAAAAGTGGTTTTGCCACACTAATACAAGTGCAAAAGTGGTTTCCTGCACCAACACAAGTGTGAAAAGTGGTTTTTCAACACTAACACAAGTGCGAAAAGTGTTTTTTCCACACTAATACAAGTGCAAAAGTGGTTTCCTGCACCAACACAAGTGCGAAAAGTGGTTTTTCAACACTAACACAAGTGCGAAAAGTGGTTTTTCAACACTAACACAAGTGCGAAAAGTGGTTTTTCCACACTAATACAAGTGCAAAAGTGGTTTTTCCACACTAATACAAGTGCAAAAGTGGTTTCCTGCACCAACACAAGTGCGAAAAGTCGTTTTTCAACACTAACACAAGTGCGAAAAGTGGTTTTTCCACACTAATACAAATGCAAAAGTGGTTTCCTGCACCAACTCAAGTGCGAAAAGTCGTTTTTCAACACTAACACAAGTGCGAAAAGTGGTTTTTCCACACTAATACAAGTGCAAAAGTGGTTTCCTGCACCAACACAAGTGCGAAAAGTGGTTTTTCAACACTAACACAAGTGCGAAAAGTGGTTTATCCACACTAATACAAGTGCAAAAGTGGTTTCCTGCACCAACACAAGTGCGAAAAGTGGTTTTTCAACACTAACACAAGTGCGAAAAGTGGTTTTTCAACACTAACACAAGTGCAAAAAGTGGTTTTTCCACACTAATACAAGTGCAAAAGTGGTTTCCTGCACCAACACAAGTGCGAAAAGTGGTTTTTCAACACTAACACAAGTGCGAAAAGTGGTTTTTCAACACTATCACAAGTGCAAAAAGTGTTTTTTCCACACTAATACAAGTGCAAAAGTGGTTTCCTTCACCAACACAAGTGCGAAAGTGGTTTTTCAACACTAACACAAGTGCGAAAAGTAGTTTTTTAACACTATCACAAGTGCAAAAAATGTTTTTTCCACACTAATACAAGTGCAAAAGTGGTTTCCTGCACCAACACAAGTGCGAAAAGTGGTTTTTCAACACTAACACAAGTGCGAAAAGTGGTTTTTCAACACTAACACAAGTGCGAAAAGTGGTTTTTCAACACTATCACAAGTGCAAAAAGTGTTTTTTCCACACTAATACAAGTGCAAAAGTGGTTTCCTGCACCAACACAAGTGCGAAAAGTGGTTTTTCAACGCTAACACAAGTGCGAAAAGTGGTTTTTCAACACTAACAAAAGTGCGAAAAGTGTTTTTTCCACACTAATACAAGTGCAAAAGTGGTTTCCTGCACCAACACAAGTGCGAAAAGTGGTTTTTCAACACTAACACAAGTGCGAAAAGTGGTTTTTCAACACTAACACAAGTGCGAAAAGTGGTTTTTCCACACTAATACAAGTGCAAAAGTGGTTTCCTGCACCAACACAAGTGCGAAAAGTGGTTTTTCAACACTAACACAAGTCCGAAAAGTGGTTTTTCCACACTAATACAAGTGCAAAAGTGGTTTCCTGCACCAACACAAGTGCGAAAAGTGGTTTTTCAACACTAACACAAGTGCGAAAAGTGGTTTTTCAACACTAACACAAGTGCGAAAAGTGTTTTTTCCACACTAATACAAGTGCATAAGTGGTTTCCTGCACCAACACAAGTGCGAAAAGTGGTTTTTCAACACTAACACAAGTGCAAAAAGTGTTTTTTCCACACTAATACAAGTGCAAAAGTGGTTTCCTTCACCAACACAAGTGCGAAAAGTGGTTTTTCAACACTAACACAAGTGCGAAAAGTGGTTTTTTAACGCTATCACAAGTGCAAAAAGTGTTTTTTCCACACTAATACAAGTGCAAAAGTGGTTTCCTGCACCAACACAAGTGCGAAAAGTGGTTTTTCAACACTAACACAAGTGCGAAAAGTGGTTTTTCAACACTAACACAAGTGCGAAAAGTGGTTTTTCAACACTATCACAAGTGCAAAAAGTGTTTTTTCCACACTAATACAAGTGCAAAAGTGGTTTCCTGCACCAACACAAGTGCGAAAAGTGGTTTTTCAACGCTAACACAAGTGCGAAAAGTGGTTTTTCAACACTAACACAAGTGCGAAAAGTGTTTTTTCCACACTAATACAAGTGCAAAAGTGGTTTCCTGCACCAACACAAGTGCGAAAAGTGGTTTTTCAACACTAACACAAGTGCGAAAAGTGGTTTTTCAACACTAACACAAGTGCGAAAAGTGGTTTTTCCACACTAATACAAGTGCAAAAGTGGTTTCCTGCACCAACACAAGTGCGAAAAGTGGATTTTCAACACTAACACAATTGCGAAAAGTGGTTTTTCCACACTAATACAAGTGCAAAAGTGGTTTCCTGCACCAACACAAGTGCGAAAAGTGGTTTCTCAACACTAACACAAGTGCGAAAAGTGGTTTTTCAACACTAACACAAGTGCGAAAAGTGTTTTTTCCACACTAATACAAGTGCAAAAGTGGTTTCCTGCACCAACACAAGTGCGAAAAGTGGTTTTTCAACACTAACACAAGTGCGAAAAGTGTTTTTTCCACACTAATACAAGTGCAAAAGTGGTTTCCTGCACCAACACAAGTGCGAAAAGTGGTTTTTCAACACTAACACAAGTGCGAAAAGTGGTTTTTCAACACTAACACAAGTGCGAAAAGTGGTTTTTCCACACTAATACAAGTGCAAAAGTGGTTTCCTGCACCAACACAAGTGCGAAAAGTCGTCTTTCAACACTAACACAAGTGCGAAAAGTGGTTTTTCCACACTAATACAAGTGCAAAAGTGGTTTCCTGCACCAACACAAGTGCGAAAAGTGGTTTTTCAACACTAACACATGTGCGAAAAGTGGTTTTTCAACACTAACACAAGTGCGAAAAGTGTTTTTTCCACACTAATACAAGTGCAAAAGTGGTTTCCTGCACCAACACAAGTGCGAAAAGTGGTTTTTCAACACTAACACAAGTGCGAAAAGTGGTTTTTCAACACTAACACAAGTGCAAAAGTGGTTTTTCAACACTAACACAAGTGCGAAAAGTGGTTTTTCCACACTAATACAAGTGCAAAAGTGGTTTCCTGCACCAACACAAGTGCGAAAAGTGGTTTTTCAACACTAACGCAAGTGCGAAAAGTGGTTTTGCCACACTAATACAAGTGCAAAAGTGGTTTCCTGCACCAACACAAGTGTGAAAAGTGGTTTTTCAACACTAACACAAGTGTGAAAAGTGTTTTTTCCACACTAATACAAGTGCAAAAGTGGTTTCCTGCACCAACACAAGTGCGAAAAGTGGTTTTTCAACACTAACACAAGTGCGAAAAGTGGTTTTTCCACACTAATACAAGTGCAAAAGTGGTTTTTCCACACTAATACAAGTGCAAAAGTGGTTTCCTGCACCAACACAAGTGCGAAAAGTCGTTTTTCAACACTAACACAAGTGCGAAAAGTGGTTTTTCCACACTAATACAAGTGCAAAAGTGGTTTCCTGCACCAACACAAGTGCGAAAAGTGGTTTTTCAACACTAACACAAGTGCGAAAAGTGGTTTATCCACACTAATACAAGTGCAAAAGTGGTTTCCTGCACCAACACAAGTGCGAAAAGTGGGTTTTCAACACTAACACAAGTGCGAAAAGTGGTTTTTCAACACTAACACAAGTGCAAAAAGTGGTTTTCCATACTAATACAAGTGCAAAAGTGGTTTCCTGCACCAACACAAGTGCGAAAAGTGGTTTTTCAACACTAACACAAGTGCGAAAAGTGGTTTTTCAACACTATCACAAGTGCAAAAAGTGTTTTTTCCACACTAATACAAGTGCAAAAGTGGTTTCCTTCACCAACACAAGTGCGAAAAGTGGTTTTTCAACACTAACACAAGTGCGAAAAGTGGTTTTTTAACACTATCACAAGTGCAAAAAGTGTTTTTTCCACACTAATACAAGTGCAAAAGTGGTTTCCTGCACCAACACAAGTGTGAAAAGTGGTTTTTCAACACTAACACAAGTGCGAAAAGTGTTTTTTCCACACTAATACAAGTGCAAAAGTGGTTTCCTGCACCAACACAAGTGCGAAAAGTGGTTTTTCAACACTAACACAAGTGCGAAAATTGGTTTTTCAACACTAACACAAGTGCGAAAAGTGGTTTTTCCACACTAATACAAGTGCAAAAGTGGTTTTTCCACACTAATACAAGTGCAAAAGTGGTTTCCTGCACCAACACAAGTGCGAAAAGTCGTTTTTCAACACTAACACAAGTGCGAAAAGTGGTTTTTCCACACTAATACAAATGCAAAAGTGGTTTCCTGCACCAACTCAAGTGCGAAAAGTCGTTTTTCAACACTAACACAAGTGCGAAAAGTGGTTTTTCCACACTAATACAAGTGCAAAAGTGGTTTCCTGCACCAACACAAGTGCGAAAAGTGGTTTTTCAACACTAACACAAGTGCGAAAAGTGGTTTATCCACACTAATACAAGTGCAAAAGTGGTTTCCTGCACCAACACAAGTGCGAAAAGTGGTTTTTCAACACTAACACAAGTGCGAAAAGTGGTTTTTCAACACTAACACAAGTGCAAAAAGTGGTTTTTCCACACTAATACAAGTGCAAAAGTGGTTTCCTGCACCAACACAAGTGCGAAAAGTGGTTTTTCAACACTAACACAAGTGCGAAAAGTGGTTTTTCAACACTATCACAAGTGCAAAAAGTGTTTTTTCCACACTAATACAAGTGCAAAAGTGGTTTCCTTCACCAACACAAGTGCGAAAGTGGTTTTTCAACACTAACACAAGTGCGAAAAGTAGTTTTTTTAACACTATCACAAGTGCAAAAAATGTTTTTTCCACACTAATACAAGTGCAAAAGTGGTTTCCTGCACCAACACAAGTGCGAAAAGTGGTTTTTCAACACTAACACAAGTGCGAAAAGTGGTTTTTCAACACTAACACAAGTGCGAAAAGTGGTTTTTCAACACTATCACAAGTGCAAAAAGTGTTTTTTCCACACTAATACAAGTGCAAAAGTGGTTTCCTGCACCAACACAAGTGCGAAAAGTGGTTTTTCAACGCTAACACAAGTGCGAAAAGTGGTTTTTCAACACTAACAAAAGTGCGAAAAGTGTTTTTTCCACACTAATACAAGTGCAAAAGTGGTTTCCTGCACCAACACAAGTGCGAAAAGTGGTTTTTCAACACTAACACAAGTGCGAAAAGTGGTTTTTCAACACTAACACAAGTGCGAAAAGTGGTTTTTCCACACTAATACAAGTGCAAAAGTGGTTTCCTGCACCAACACAAGTGCGAAAAGTGGTTTTTCAACACTAACACAAGTCCGAAAAGTGGTTTTTCCACACTAATACAAGTGCAAAAGTGGTTTCCTGCACCAACACAAGTGCGAAAAGTGGTTTTTCAACACTAACACAAGTGCGAAAAGTGGTTTTTCAACACTAACACAAGTGCGAAAAGTGTTTTTTCCACACTAATACAAGTGCATAAGTGGTTTCCTGCACCAACACAAGTGCGAAAAGTGGTTTTTCAACACTAACACAAGTGCAAAAAGTGTTTTTTCCACACTAATACAAGTGCAAAAGTGGTTTCCTGCACCAACACAAGTGCGAAAAGTGGTTTTTCAACACTAACACAAGTGCGAAAAGTGGTTTTTCAACACTAACACAAGTGCAAAAAATGGTTTTGCCACACTAATACAAGTGCAAAAGTGGTTTCCTGCACCAACACAAGTGCGAAAAGTGGTTTTTCAACACTAACACAAGTGCGAAAAGTGGTTTTTCAACACTATCACAAGTGCAAAAAGTGTTTTTTCCACACTAATACAAGTGCAAAAGTGGTTTCCTTCACCAACACAAGTGCGAAAAGTGGTTTTTCAACACTAACACAAGTGCGAAAAGTGGTTTTTTAACGCTATCACAAGTGCAAAAAGTGTTTTTTCCACACTAATACAAGTGCAAAAGTGGTTTCCTGCACCAACACAAGTGCGAAAAGTGGTTTTTCAACACTAACACAAGTGCGAAAAGTGGTTTTTCAACACTAACACAAGTGCGAAAAGTGGTTTTTCAACACTATCACAAGTGCAAAAAGTGTTTTTTCCACACTAATACAAGTGCAAAAGTGGTTTCCTGCACCAACACAAGTGCGAAAAGTGGTTTTTCAACGCTAACACAAGTGCGAAAAGTGGTTTTTCAACACTAACACAAGTGCGAAAAGTGTTTTTTCCACACTAATACAAGTGCAAAAGTGGTTTCCTGCACCAACACAAGTGCGAAAAGTGGTTTTTCAACACTAACACAAGTGCGAAAAGTGGTTTTTCAACACTAACACAAGTGCGAAAAGTGGTTTTTCCACACTAATACAAGTGCAAAAGTGGTTTCCTGCACCAACACAAGTGCGAAAAGTGGATTTTCAACACTAACACAATTGCGAAAAGTGGTTTTTCCACACTAATACAAGTGCAAAAGTGGTTTCCTGCACCAACACAAGTGCGAAAAGTGGTTTCTCAACACTAACACAAGTGCGAAAAGTGGTTTTTCAACACTAACACAAGTGCGAAAAGTGTTTTTTCCACACTAATACAAGTGCAAAAGTGGTTTCCTGCACCAACACAAGTGCGAAAAGTGGTTTTTCAACACTAACACAAGTGCGAAAAGTGTTTTTTCCACACTAATACAAGTGCAAAAGTGGTTTCCTGCACCAACACAAGTGCGAAAAGTGGTTTTTCAACACTAACACAAGTGCGAAAAGTGGTTTTTCAACACTAACACAAGTGCGAAAAGTGGTTTTTCCACACTAATACAAGTGCAAAAGTGGTTTCCTGCACCAACACAAGTGCGAAAAGTCGTCTTTCAACACTAACACAAGTGCGAAAAGTGGTTTTTCCACACTAATACAAGTGCAAAAGTGGTTTCCTGCACCAACACAAGTGCGAAAAGTGGTTTTTCAACACTAACACAAGTGCGAAAAGTGGTTTTTCAACACTAACACAAGTGCGAAAAGTGTTTTTTCCACACTAATACAAGTGCAAAAGTGGTTTCCTGCACCAACACATGTGCGAAAAGTGGTTTTTCAACACTAACACAAGTGCGAAAAGTGGTTTTTCAACACTAACACAAGTGCAAAAGTGGTTTTTCAACACTAACACAAGTGCGAAAAGTGTTTTTTCCACACTAATACAAGTGCAAAAGTGGTTTCCTGCACCAACACAAGTGCGAAAAGTGGTTTTTCAACACTAACGCAAGTGCGAAAAGTGGTTTTGCCACACTAATACAAGTGCAAAAGTGGTTTCCTGCACCAACACAAGTGTGAAAAGTGGTTTTTCAACACTAACACAAGTGTGAAAAGTGTTTTTTCCACACTAATACAAGTGCAAAAGTGGTTTCCTGCACCAACACAAGTGCGAAAAGTGGTTTTTCAACACTAACACAAGTGCGAAAAGTGGTTTTTCCACACTAATACAAGTGCAAAAGTGGTTTTTCCACACTAATACAAGTGCAAAAGTGGTTTCCTGCACCAACACAAGTGCGAAAAGTCGTTTTTCAACACTAACACAAGTGCGAAAAGTGGTTTTTCCACACTAATACAAGTGCAAAAGTGGTTTCCTGCACCAACACAAGTGCGAAAAGTGGTTTTTCAACACTAACACAAGTGCGAAAAGTGGTTTATCCACACTAATACAAGTGCAAAAGTGGTTTCCTGCACCAACACAAGTGCGAAAAGTGGGTTTTCAACACTAACACAAGTGCGAAAAGTGGTTTTTCAACACTAACACAAGTGCAAAAAGTGGTTTTCCATACTAATACAAGTGCAAAAGTGGTTTCCTGCACCAACACAAGTGCGAAAAGTGGTTTTTCAACACTAACACAAGTGCGAAAAGTGGTTTTTCAACACTATCACAAGTGCAAAAAGTGTTTTTTCCACACTAATACAAGTGCAAAAGTGGTTTCCTTCACCAACACAAGTGCGAAAAGTGGTTTTTCAACACTAACACAAGTGCGAAAAGTGGTTTTTTAACACTATCACAAGTGCAAAAAGTGTTTTTTCCACACTAATACAAGTGCAAAAGTGGTTTCCTGCACCAACACAAGTGCGAAAAGTGGTTTTTCAACACTAACACAAGTGTGAAAAGTGGTTTTTCAACACTAACACAAGTGCGAAAAGTGGTTTTTCAACACTATCACAAGTGCAAAAAGTGGTTTTCCATACTAATACAAGTGCAAAAGTGGTTTCCTGCACCAACACAAGTGCGAAAAGTGGTTTTTCAACACTAACACAAGTGCGAAAAGTGGTTTTTCAACACTATCACAAGTGCAAAAAGTGTTTTTTCCACACTAATACAAGTGCAAAAGTGGTTTCCTTCACCAACACAAGTGCGAAAAGTGGTTTTTAAACACTAACACAAGTGCGAAAAGTGGTTTTTTAACGCTATCACAAGTGCAAAAAGTGTTTTTTCCACACTAATACAAGTGCAAAAGTGGTTTCCTGCACCAACACAAGTGCGAAAAGTGGTTTTTCAACACTAACACAAGTGCGAAAAGTCGTTTTTCAACACTAACACAAGTGCGAAAAGTGGTTTTTCAACACTATCACAAGTGCAAAAAGTGTTTTTTCCACACTAATACAAGTGCAAAAGTGGTTTCCTGCACCAACACAAGTGCGAAAAGTGGTTTTTCAACGCTAACACAAGTGCGAAAAGTGGTTTTTCAACACTAACACAAGTGCGAAAAGTGTTTTTTCCACACTAATACAAGTGCAAAAGTGGTTTCCTGCACCAACACAAGTGCGAAAATGGTTTTTCAACACTAACACAAGTGCGAAAAGTGGTTTTTCAACACTAACACAAGTGCGAAAAGTGGTTTTTCCACACTAATACAAGTGCAAAAGTGGTTTCCTGCACCAACACAAGTGCGAAAAGTGGATTTTCAACACTAACACAATTGCGAAAAGTGGTTTTTCCACACTAATACAAGTGCAAAAGTGGTTTCCTGCACCAACACAAGTGCGAAAAGTGGTTTTTCAACACTAACACAAGTGCGAAAAGTGTTTTTTCCACACTAATACAAGTGCAAAAGTGGTTTCCTGCACCAACACAAGTGCGAAAAGTGGTTTTTCAACACTAACACAAGTGCGAAAAGTGTTTTTTCCACACTAATACAAGTGCAAAAGTGGTTTCCTGCACCAACACAAGTGCGAAAAGTGGTTTTTCAACACTAACACAAGTGCGAAAAGTGGTTTTTCAACACTAACACAAGTGCGAAAAGTGGTTTTTCCACACTAATACAAGTGCAAAAGTGGTTTCCTGCACCAACACAAGTGCGAAAAGTCGTCTTTCAACACTAACACAAGTGCGAAAAGTGGTTTTTCCACACTAATACAAGTGCAAAAGTGGTTTCCTGCACCAACACAAGTGTGAAAAGTGGTTTTTCAACACTAACACATGTGCGAAAAGTGGTTTTTCAACACTAACACAAGTGCGAAAAGTGTTTTTTCCACACTAATACAAGTGCAAAAGTGGTTTCCTGCACCAACACAAGTGCGAAAAGTGGTTTTTCAACACTAACACAAGTGCGAAAAGTGGTTTTTCAACACTAACACAAGTGCAAAAGTGGTTTTTCAACACTAACACAAGTGCGAAAAGTGGTTTTTCCACACTAATACAAGTGCAAAAGTGGTTTCCTGCACCAACACAAGTGCGAAAAGTGGTTTTTCAACACTAACGCAAGTGCGAAAAGTGGTTTTGCCACACTAATACAAGTGCAAAAGTGGTTTCCTGCACCAACACAAGTGTGAAAAGTGGTTTTTCAACACTAACACAAGTGTGAAAAGTGTTTTTTCCACACTAATACAAGTGCAAAAGTGGTTTCCTGCACCAACACAAGTGCGAAAAGTGGTTTTTCAACACTAACACAAGTGCGAAAAGTGGTTTTTCCACACTAATACAAGTGCAAAAGTGGTTTTTCCACACTAATACAAGTGCAAAAGTGGTTTCCTGCACCAACACAAGTGCGAAAAGTCGTTTTTCAACACTAACACAAGTGCGAAAAGTGGTTTTTCCACACTAATACAAGTGCAAAAGTGGTTTCCTGCACCAACACAAGTGCGAAAAGTGGTTTTTCAACACTAACACAAGTGCGAAAAGTGGTTTATCCACACTAATACAAGTGCAAAAGTGGTTTCCTGCACCAACACAAGTGCGAAAAGTGGGTTTTCAACACTAACACAAGTGCGAAAAGTGGTTTTTCAACACTAACACAAGTGCAAAAAGTGGTTTTCCATACTAATACAAGTGCAAAAGTGGTTTCCTGCACCAACACAAGTGCGAAAAGTGGTTTTTCAACACTAACACAAGTGCGAAAAGTGGTTTTTCAACACTATCACAAGTGCAAAAAGTGTTTTTTCCACACTAATACAAGTGCAAAAGTGGTTTCCTTCACCAACACAAGTGCGAAAAGTGGTTTTTCAACACTAACACAAGTGCGAAAAGTGGTTTTTTAACACTATCACAAGTGCAAAAAGTGTTTTTTCCACACTAATACAAGTGCAAAAGTGGTTTCCTGCACCAACACAAGTGCGAAAAGTGGTTTTTCAACACTAACACAAGTGTGAAAAGTGGTTTTTCAACACTAACACAAGTGCGAAAAGTGGTTTTTCAACACTATCACAAGTGCAAAAAGTGGTTTTCCATACTAATACAAGTGCAAAAGTGGTTTCCTGCACCAACACAAGTGCGAAAAGTGGTTTTTCAACACTAACACAAGTGCGAAAAGTGGATTTTCAACACTATCACAAGTGCAAAAAGTGTTTTTTCCACACTAATACAAGTGCAAAAGTGGTTTCCTTCACCAACACAAGTGCGAAAAGTGGTTTTTCAACACTAACACAAGTGCGAAAAGTGGTTTTTTAACACTATCACAAGTGCAAAAAGTGTTTTTTCCACACTAATACAAGTGCAAAAGTGGTTTCCTGCACCAACACAAGTGCGAAAAGTGGATTTTCAACACTAACACAATTGCGAAAAGTGGTTTTTCCACACTAATAAAAGTGCAAAAGTGGTTTCCTGCACCAACACAAGTGCGAAAAGTGGTTTTTCAACACTAACACAAGTGCGAAAAGTGGTTTTTCAACACTAACACAAGTGCGAAAAGTGTTTTTTCCACACTAATACAAGTGCAAAAGTGGTTTCCTGCACCAACACAAGTGCGAAAAGTGGTTTTTCAACACTAACACAAGTGCGAAAAGTGTTTTTTCCACACTAATACAAGTGCAAAAGTGGTTTCCTGCACCAACACAAGTGCGAAAAGTGGTTTTTCAACACTAACACAAGTGCGAAAAGTGTTTTTCCACACTAATACAAGTGCAAAAGTGGTTTCCTGCACCAACACAAGTGCGAAAAGTGGTTTTTCAACACTAACACAAGTGCGAAAAGTGGTTTTTCAACACTAACACAAGTGCGAAAAGTGGTTTTTCCACACTAATACAAGTGCAAAAGTGGTTTCCTGCACCAACACAGGTGCGAAAACTCGTCTTTCAACACTAACACAAGTGCGAAAAGTGGTTTTTCCACACTAATACAAGTGCAAAAGTGGTTTCCTGCACCAACACAAGTGCGAAAAGTGGTTTTTCAACACTAACACATGTGCGAAAAGTGGTTTTTCAACACTAACACAAGTGCGAAAAGTGTTTTTTCCACACTAATACAAGTGCAAAAGTGGTTTCCTGCACCAACAAAAGTGCGAAAAGTGGTTTTTCAACACTAACACAAGTGCGAAAAGTGGTTTATCCACACTAATACAAGTGCAAAAGTGGTTTCCTGCACCAACACAAGTGCGAAAAGTGGGTTTTCAACACTAACACAAGTGCGAAAAGTGGTTTTTCAACACTAACACAAGTGCAAAAAGTGGTTTTCCATACTAATACAAGTGCAAAAGTGGTTTCCTGCACCAACACAAGTGCGAAAAGTGGTTTTTCAACACTAACACAAGTGCGAAAAGTGGTTTTTCAACACTATCACAAGTGCAAAAAGTGTTTTTTCCACACTAATACAAGTGCAAAAGTGGTTTCCTTCACCAACACAAGTGCGAAAAGTGGTTTTTCAACACTAACACAAGTGCGAAAAGTGGTTTTTTAACACTATCACAAGTGCAAAAAGTGTTTTTTCCACACTAATACAAGTGCAAAAGTGGTTTCCTGCACCAACACAAGTGCGAAAAGTGGTTTTTCAACACTAACACAAGTGTGAAAAGTGGTTTTTCAACACTAACACAAGTGCGAAAAGTGGTTTTTCAACACTATCACAAGTGCAAAAAGTGGTTTTCCATACTAATACAAGTGCAAAAGTGGTTTCCTGCACCAACACAAGTGCGAAAAGTGGTTTTTCAACACTAACACAAGTGCGAAAAGTGGTTTTTCAACACTATCACAAGTGCAAAAAGTGTTTTTTCCACAATAATACAAGTGCAAAAGTGGTTTCCTTCACCAACACAAGTGCGAAAAGTGGTTTTTCAACACTAACACAAGTGCGAAAAGTGGTTTTTTAACGCTATCACAAGTGCAAAAAGTGTTTTTTCCACACTAATACAAGTGCAAAAGTGGTTTCCTGCACCAACACAAGTGCGAAAAGTGGTTTTTCAACACTAACACAAGTGCGAAAAGTCGTTTTTCAACACTAACACAAGTGCGAAAAGTGGTTTTTCAACACTATCACAAGTGCAAAAAGTGTTTTTTCCACACTAATACAAGTGCAAAAGTGGTTTCCTGCACCAACACAAGTGCGAAAAGTGGTTTTTCAACGCTAACACAAGTGCGAAAAGTGGTTTTTCAACACTAACACAAGTGCGAAAAGTGTTTTTTCCACACTAATACAAGTGCAAAAGTGGTTTCCTGCACCAACACAAGTGCGAAAAGTGGTTTTTCAACACTAACACAAGTGCGAAAAGTGGTTTTTCAACACTAACACAAGTGCGAAAAGTGGTTTTTCCACACTAATACAAGTGCAAAAGTGGTTTCCTGCACCAACACAAGTGCGAAAAGTGGATTTTCAACACTAACACAATTGCGAAAAGTGGTTTTTCCACACTAATACAAGTGCAAAAGTGGTTTCCTGCACCAACACAAGTGCGAAAAGTGGTTTTTCAACACTAACACAAGTGCGAAAAGTGGTTTTTCAACACTAACACAAGTGCGAAAAGTGTTTTTTCCACACTAATACAAGTGCAAAAGTGGTTTCCTGCACCAACACAAGTGCGAAAAGTGGTTTTTCAACACTAACACAAGTGCGAAAAGTGTTTTTTCCACACTAATACAAGTGCAAAAGTGGTTTCCTGCACCAACACAAGTGCGAAAAGTGGTTTTTCAACACTAACACAAGTGCGAAAAGTGGTTTTTCAACACTAACACAAGTGCGAAAAGTGGTTTTTCCACACTAATACAAGTGCAAAAGTGGTTTCCTGCACCAACACAAGTGCGAAAAGTCGTCTTTCAACACTAACACAAGTGCGAAAAGTGGTTTTTCCACACTAATACAAGTGCAAAAGTGGTTTTTCCACACTAATACAAGTGCAAAAGTGGTTTCCTGCACCAACACAAGTGCGAAAAGTCGTTTTTCAACACTAACACAAGTGCGAAAAGTGGTTTTTCCACACTAATACAAATGCAAAAGTGGTTTCCTGCACCAACTCAAGTGCGAAAAGTCGTTTTTCAACACTAACACAAGTGCGAAAAGTGGTTTTTCCACACTAATACAAGTGCAAAAGTGGTTTCCTGCACCAACACAAGTGCGAAAAGTGGTTTTTCAACACTAACACAAGTGCGAAAAGTGGTTTATCCACACTAATACAAGTGCAAAAGTGGTTTCCTGCACCAACACAAGTGCGAAAAGTGGTTTTTCAACACTAACACAAGTGCGAAAAGTGGTTTTTCAACACTAACACAAGTGCAAAAAGTGGTTTTTCCACACTAATACAAGTGCAAAAGTGGTTTCCTGCACCAACACAAGTGCGAAAAGTGGTTTTTCAACACTAACACAAGTGCGAAAAGTGGTTTTTCAACACTATCACAAGTGCAAAAAGTGTTTTTTCCACACTAATACAAGTGCAAAAGTGGTTTCCTTCACCAACACAAGTGCGAAAGTGGTTTTTCAACACTAACACAAGTGCGAAAAGTAGTTTTTTAACACTATCACAAGTGCAAAAAATGTTTTTTCCACACTAATACAAGTGCAAAAGTGGTTTCCTGCACCAACACAAGTGCGAAAAGTGGTTTTTCAACACTAACACAAGTGCGAAAAGTGGTTTTTCAACACTAACACAAGTGCGAAAAGTGGTTTTTCAACACTATCACAAGTGCAAAAAGTGTTTTTTCCACACTAATACAAGTGCAAAAGTGGTTTCCTGCACCAACACAAGTGCGAAAAGTGGTTTTTCAACGCTAACACAAGTGCGAAAAGTGGTTTTTCAACACTAACAAAAGTGCGAAAAGTGTTTTTTCCACACTAATACAAGTGCAAAAGTGGTTTCCTGCACCAACACAAGTGCGAAAAGTGGTTTTTCAACACTAACACAAGTGCGAAAAGTGGTTTTTCAACACTAACACAAGTGCGAAAAGTGGTTTTTCCACACTAATACAAGTGCAAAAGTGGTTTCCTGCACCAACACAAGTGCGAAAAGTGGTTTTTCAACACTAACACAAGTCCGAAAAGTGGTTTTTCCACACTAATACAAGTGCAAAAGTGGTTTCCTGCACCAACACAAGTGCGAAAAGTGGTTTTTCAACACTAACACAAGTGCGAAAAGTGGTTTTTCAACACTAACACAAGTGCGAAAAGTGTTTTTTCCACACTAATACAAGTGCATAAGTGGTTTCCTGCACCAACACAAGTGCGAAAAGTGGTTTTTCAACACTAACACAAGTGCAAAAAGTGTTTTTTCCACACTAATACAAGTGCAAAAGTGGTTTCCTGCACCAACACAAGTGCGAAAAGTGGTTTTTCAACACTAACACAAGTGCGAAAAGTGGTTTTTCAACACTAACACAAGTGCAAAAAATGGTTTTGCCACACTAATACAAGTGCAAAAGTGGTTTCCTGCACCAACACAAGTGCGAAAAGTGGTTTTTCAACACTAACACAAGTGCGAAAAGTGGTTTTTCAACACTATCACAAGTGCAAAAAGTGTTTTTTCCACACTAATACAAGTGCAAAAGTGGTTTCCTTCACCAACACAAGTGCGAAAAGTGGTTTTTCAACACTAACACAAGTGCGAAAAGTGGTTTTTTAACGCTATCACAAGTGCAAAAAGTGTTTTTTCCACACTAATACAAGTGCAAAAGTGGTTTCCTGCACCAACACAAGTGCGAAAAGTGGTTTTTCAACACTAACACAAGTGCGAAAAGTGGTTTTTCAACACTAACACAAGTGCGAAAAGTGGTTTTTCAACACTATCACAAGTGCAAAAAGTGTTTTTTCCACACTAATACAAGTGCAAAAGTGGTTTCCTGCACCAACACAAGTGCGAAAAGTGGTTTTTCAACGCTAACACAAGTGCGAAAAGTGGTTTTTCAACACTAACACAAGTGCGAAAAGTGTTTTTTCCACACTAATACAAGTGCAAAAGTGGTTTCCTGCACCAACACAAGTGCGAAAAGTGGTTTTTCAACACTAACACAAGTGCGAAAAGTGGTTTTTCAACACTAACACAAGTGCGAAAAGTGGTTTTTCCACACTAATACAAGTGCAAAAGTGGTTTCCTGCACCAACACAAGTGCGAAAAGTGGATTTTCAACACTAACACAATTGCGAAAAGTGGTTTTTCCACACTAATACAAGTGCAAAAGTGGTTTCCTGCACCAACACAAGTGCGAAAAGTGGTTTCTCAACACTAACACAAGTGCGAAAAGTGGTTTTTCAACACTAACACAAGTGCGAAAAGTGTTTTTTCCACACTAATACAAGTGCAAAAGTGGTTTCCTGCACCAACACAAGTGCGAAAAGTGGTTTTTCAACACTAACACAAGTGCGAAAAGTGTTTTTTCCACACTAATACAAGTGCAAAAGTGGTTTCCTGCACCAACACAAGTGCGAAAAGTGGTTTTTCAACACTAACACAAGTGCGAAAAGTGGTTTTTCAACACTAACACAAGTGCGAAAAGTGGTTTTTCCACACTAATACAAGTGCAAAAGTGGTTTCCTGCACCAACACAAGTGCGAAAAGTCGTCTTTCAACACTAACACAAGTGCGAAAAGTGGTTTTTCCACACTAATACAAGTGCAAAAGTGGTTTCCTGCACCAACACAAGTGCGAAAAGTGGTTTTTCAACACTAACACAAGTGCGAAAAGTGGTTTTTCAACACTAACACAAGTGCGAAAAGTGTTTTTTCCACACTAATACAAGTGCAAAAGTGGTTTCCTGCACCAACACAAGTGCGAAAAGTGGTTTTTCAACACTAACACAAGTGCGAAAAGTGGTTTTTCAACACTAACACAAGTGCAAAAGTGGTTTTTCAACACTAACACAAGTGCGAAAAGTGTTTTTTCCACACTAATACAAGTGCAAAAGTGGTTTCCTGCACCAACACAAGTGCGAAAAGTGGTTTTTCAACACTAACGCAAGTGCGAAAAGTGGTTTTGCCACACTAATACAAGTGCAAAAGTGGTTTCCTGCACCAACACAAGTGTGAAAAGTGGTTTTTCAACACTAACACAAGTGTGAAAAGTGTTTTTTCCACACTAATACAAGTGCAAAAGTGGTTTCCTGCACCAACACAAGTGCGAAAAGTGGTTTTTCAACACTAACACAAGTGCGAAAAGTGGTTTTTCCACACTAATACAAGTGCAAAAGTGGTTTTTCCACACTAATACAAGTGCAAAAGTGGTTTCCTGCACCAACACAAGTGCGAAAAGTCGTTTTTCAACACTAACACAAGTGCGAAAAGTGGTTTTTCCACACTAATACAAGTGCAAAAGTGGTTTCCTGCACCAACACAAGTGCGAAAAGTGGTTTTTCAACACTAACACAAGTGCGAAAAGTGGTTTATCCACACTAATACAAGTGCAAAAGTGGTTTCCTGCACCAACACAAGTGCGAAAAGTGGGTTTTCAACACTAACACAAGTGCGAAAAGTGGTTTTTCAACACTAACACAAGTGCAAAAAGTGGTTTTCCATACTAATACAAGTGCAAAAGTGGTTTCCTGCACCAACACAAGTGCGAAAAGTGGTTTTTCAACACTAACACAAGTGCGAAAAGTGGTTTTTCAACACTATCACAAGTGCAAAAAGTGTTTTTTCCACACTAATACAAGTGCAAAAGTGGTTTCCTGCACCAACACAAGTGCGAAAAGTGGTTTTTCAACACTAACACAAGTGTGAAAAGTGGTTTTTCAACACTAACACAAGTGCGAAAAGTGGTTTTTCAACACTATCACAAGTGCAAAAAGTGGTTTTCCATACTAATACAAGTGCAAAAGTGGTTTCCTGCACCAACACAAGTGCGAAAAGTGGTTTTTCAACACTAACACAAGTGCGAAAAGTGGTTTTTCAACACTATCACAAGTGCAAAAAGTGTTTTTTCCACACTAATACAAGTGCAAAAGTGGTTTCCTTCACCAACACAAGTGCGAAAAGTGGTTTTTCAACACTAACACAAGTGCGAAAAGTGGTTTTTTAACGCTATCACAAGTGCAAAAAGTGTTTTTTCCACACTAATACAAGTGCAAAAGTGGTTTCCTGCACCAACACAAGTGCGAAAAGTGGTTTTTCAACACTAACACAAGTGCGAAAAGTCGTTTTTCAACACTAACACAAGTGCGAAAAGTGGTTTTTCAACACTATCACAAGTGCAAAAAGTGTTTTTTCCACACTAATACAAGTGCAAAAGTGGTTTCCTGCACCAACACAAGTGCGAAAAGTGGTTTTTCAACGCTAACACAAGTGCGAAAAGTGGTTTTTCAACACTAACACAAGTGCGAAAAGTGTTTTTTCCACACTAATACAAGTGCAAAAGTGGTTTCCTGCACCAACACAAGTGCGAAAATGGTTTTTCACACTAACACAAGTGCGAAAAGTGGTTTTTCAACACTAACACAAGTGCGAAAAGTGGTTTTTCCACACTAATACAAGTGCAAAAGTGGTTTCCTGCACCAACACAAGTGCGAAAAGTGGATTTTCAACACTAACACAATTGCGAAAAGTGGTTTTTCCACACTAATACAAGTGCAAAAGTGGTTTCCTGCACCAACACAAGTGCGAAAAGTGGTTTTTCAACACTAACACAAGTGCGAAAAGTGTTTTTTCCACACTAATACAAGTGCAAAAGTGGTTTCCTGCACCAACACAAGTGCGAAAAGTGGTTTTTCAACACTAACACAAGTGCGAAAAGTGTTTTTTCCACACTAATACAAGTGCAAAAGTGGTTTCCTGCACCAACACAAGTGCGAAAAGTGGTTTTTCAACACTAACACAAGTGCGAAAAGTGGTTTTTCAACACTAACACAAGTGCGAAAAGTGGTTTTTCCACACTAATACAAGTGCAAAAGTGGTTTCCTGCACCAACACAAGTGCGAAAAGTCGTCTTTCAACACTAACACAAGTGCGAAAAGTGGTTTTTCCACACTAATACAAGTGCAAAAGTGGTTTCCTGCACCAACACAAGTGTGAAAAGTGGTTTTTCAACACTAACACATGTGCGAAAAGTGGTTTTTCAACACTAACACAAGTGCGAAAAGTGTTTTTTCCACACTAATACAAGTGCAAAAGTGGTTTCCTGCACCAACACAAGTGCGAAAAGTGGTTTTTCAACACTAACACAAGTGCGAAAAGTGGTTTTTCAACACTAACACAAGTGCAAAAGTGGTTTTTCAACACTAACACAAGTGCGAAAAGTGGTTTTTCCACACTAATACAAGTGCAAAAGTGGTTTCCTGCACCAACACAAGTGCGAAAAGTGGTTTTTCAACACTAACGCAAGTGCGAAAAGTGGTTTTGCCACACTAATACAAGTGCAAAAGTGGTTTCCTGCACCAACACAAGTGTGAAAAGTGGTTTTTCAACACTAACACAAGTGTGAAAAGTGTTTTTTCCACACTAATACAAGTGCAAAAGTGGTTTCCTGCACCAACACAAGTGCGAAAAGTGGTTTTTCAACACTAACACAAGTGCGAAAAGTGGTTTTTCCACACTAATACAAGTGCAAAAGTGGTTTTTCCACACTAATACAAGTGCAAAAGTGGTTTCCTGCACCAACACAAGTGCGAAAAGTCGTTTTTCAACACTAACACAAGTGCGAAAAGTGGTTTTTCCACACTAATACAAGTGCAAAAGTGGTTTCCTGCACCAACACAAGTGCGAAAAGTGGTTTTTCAACACTAACACAAGTGCGAAAAGTGGTTTATCCACACTAATACAAGTGCAAAAGTGGTTTCCTGCACCAACACAAGTGCGAAAAGTGGGTTTTCAACACTAACACAAGTGCGAAAAGTGGTTTTTCAACACTAACACAAGTGCAAAAAGTGGTTTTCCATACTAATACAAGTGCAAAAGTGGTTTCCTGCACCAACACAAGTGCGAAAAGTGGTTTTTCAACACTAACACAAGTGCGAAAAGTGGTTTTTCAACACTATCACAAGTGCAAAAAGTGTTTTTTCCACACTAATACAAGTGCAAAAGTGGTTTCCTTCACCAACACAAGTGCGAAAAGTGGTTTTTCAACACTAACACAAGTGCGAAAAGTGGTTTTTTAACACTATCACAAGTGCAAAAAGTGTTTTTTTCCACACTAATACAAGTGCAAAAGTGGTTTCCTGCACCAACACAAGTGCGAAAAGTGGTTTTTCAACACTAACACAAGTGTGAAAAGTGGTTTTTCAACACTAACACAAGTGCGAAAAGTGGTTTTTCAACACTATCACAAGTGCAAAAAGTGGTTTTCCATACTAATACAAGTGCAAAAGTGGTTTCCTGCACCAACACAAGTGCGAAAAGTGGTTTTTCAACACTAACACAAGTGCGAAAAGTGGATTTTCAACACTATCACAAGTGCAAAAAGTGTTTTTTCCACACTAATACAAGTGCAAAAGTGGTTTCCTTCACCAACACAAGTGCGAAAAGTGGTTTTTCAACACTAACACAAGTGCGAAAAGTGGTTTTTTAACACTATCACAAGTGCAAAAAGTGTTTTTTCCACACTAATACAAGTGCAAAAGTGGTTTCCTGCACCAACACAAGTTGCGAAAAGTGGATTTTCAACACTAACACAATTGCGAAAAGTGGTTTTTCCACACTAATAAAAGTGCAAAAGTGGTTTCCTGCACCAACACAAGTGCGAAAAGTGGTTTTTCAACACTAACACAAGTGCGAAAAGTGGTTTTTCAACACTAACACAAGTTGCGAAAAGTGTTTTTTCCACACTAATACAAGTGCAAAAGTGGTTTCCTGCACCAACACAAGTGCGAAAAGTGGTTTTTCAACACTAACACAAGTGCGAAAAGTGTTTTTTCACACTAATACAAGTGCAAAAGTGGTTTCCTGCACCAACACAAGTGCGAAAAGTGGTTTTTCAACACTAACACAAGTGCGAAAAGTGTTTTTCCACACTAATACAAGTGCAAAAGTGGTTTCCTGCACCAACACAAGTGCGAAAAGTGGTTTTTCAACACTAACACAAGTGCGAAAAGTGGTTTTTCAACACTAACACAAGTGCGAAAAGTGGTTTTTCCACACTAATACAAGTGCAAAAGTGGTTTCCTGCACCAACACAGGTGCGAAAACTCGTCTTTCAACACTAACACAAGTGCGAAAAGTGGTTTTTCCACACTAATACAAGTGCAAAAGTGGTTTCCTGCACCAACACAAGTGCGAAAAGTGGTTTTTCAACACTAACACATGTGCGAAAAGTGGTTTTTCAACACTAACACAAGTGCGAAAAGTGTTTTTTCCACACTAATACAAGTGCAAAAGTGGTTTCCTGCACCAACAAAAGTGCGAAAAGTGGTTTTTCAACACTAACACAAGTGCGAAAAGTGGTTTATCCACACTAATACAAGTGCAAAAGTGGTTTCCTGCACCAACACAAGTGCGAAAAGTGGGTTTTCAACACTAACACAAGTGCGAAAAGTGGTTTTTCAACACGTAACACAAGTGCAAAAAGTGGTTTTCCATACTAATACAAGTGCAAAAGTGGTTTCCTGCACCAACACAAGTGCGAAAAGTGGTTTTTCAACACTAACACAAGTGCGAAAAGTGGTTTTTCAACACTATCACAAGTGCAAAAAGTGTTTTTTCCACACTAATACAAGTGCAAAAGTGGTTTCCTTCACCAACACAAGTGCGAAAAGTGGTTTTTCAACACTAACACAAGTGCGAAAAGTGGTTTTTTTAACACTATCACAAGTGCAAAAAGTGTTTTTTCCACACTAATACAAGTGCAAAAGTGGTTTCCTGCACCAACACAAGTGCGAAAAGTGGTTTTTCAACACTAACACAAGTGTGAAAAGTGGTTTTTCAACACTAACACAAGTGCGAAAAGTGGTTTTTCAACACTATCACAAGTGCAAAAAGTGGTTTTCCATACTAATACAAGTGCAAAAGTGGTTTCCTGCACCAACACAAGTGCGAAAAGTGGTTTTTCAACACTAACACAAGTGCGAAAAGTGGTTTTTCAACACTATCACAAGTGCAAAAAGTGTTTTTTTCCACAATAATACAAGTGCAAAAGTGGTTTCCTTCACCAACACAAGTGCGAAAAGTGGTTTTTCAACACTAACACAAGTGCGAAAAGTGGTTTTTTAACGCTATCACAAGTGCAAAAAGTGTTTTTTCCACACTAATACAAGTGCAAAAGTGGTTTCCTGCACCAACACAAGTGCGAAAAGTGGTTTTTCAACACTAACACAAGTGCGAAAAGTCGTTTTTCAACACTAACACAAGTGCGAAAAGTGGTTTTTCAACACTATCACAAGTGCAAAAAGTGTTTTTTCCACACTAATACAAGTGCAAAAGTGGTTTCCTGCACCAACACAAGTGCGAAAAGTGGTTTTTCAACGCTAACACAAGTGCGAAAAGTGGTTTTTCAACACTAACACAAGTGCGAAAAGTGTTTTTTCCACACTAATACAAGTGCAAAAGTGGTTTCCTGCACCAACACAGTGCGAAAAGTGGTTTTTCAACACTAACACAAGTGCGAAAAGTGGTTTTTCAACACTAACACAAGTGCGAAAAGTGGTTTTTCCACACTAATACAAGTGCAAAAGTGGTTTCCTGCACCAACACAAGTGCGAAAAGTGGATTTTCAACACTAACACAATTGCGAAAAGTGGTTTTTCCACACTAATACAAGTGCAAAAGTGGTTTCCTGCACCAACACAAGTGCGAAAAGTGGTTTTTCAACACTAACACAAGTGCGAAAAGTGGTTTTTCAACACTAACACAAGTGCGAAAAGTGTTTTTTCCACACTAATACAAGTGCAAAAGTGGTTTCCTGCACCAACACAAGTGCGAAAAGTGGTTTTTCAACACTAACACAAGTGCGAAAAGTGTTTTTTCCACACTAATACAAGTGCAAAAGTGGTTTCCTGCACCAACACAAGTGCGAAAAGTGGTTTTTCAACACTAACACAAGTGCGAAAAGTGGTTTTTCAACACTAACACAAGTGCGAAAAGTGGTTTTTCCACACTAATACAAGTGCAAAAGTGGTTTCCTGCACCAACACAAGTGCGAAAAGTCGTCTTTCAACACTAACACAAGTGCGAAAAGTGGTTTTTCCACACTAATACAAGTGCAAAAGTGGTTTCCTGCACCAACACAAGTGTGAAAAGTGGTTTTTCAACACTAACACATGTGCGAAAAGTGGTTTTTCAACACTAACACAAGTGCAAAAAGTGTTTTTTCCACACTAATACAAGTGCAAAAGTGGTTTCCTGCACCAACACAAGTGCGAAAAGTGGTTTTTCAACACTAACACAAGTGCGAAAAGTGGTTTTTCAACACTAACACAAGTGCAAAAGTGGTTTTTCAACACTAACACAAGTGCGAAAAGTGGTTTTTCCACACTAATACAAGTGCAAAAGTGGTTTCCTGCACCAACACAAGTGCGAAAAGTGGTTTTTCAACACTAACGCAAGTGCGAAAAGTGGTTTTGCCACACTAATACAAGTGCAAAAGTGGTTTCCTGCACCAACACAAGTGTGAAAAGTGGTTTTTCAACACTAACACAAGTGTGAAAAGTGTTTTTTCCACACTAATACAAGTGCAAAAGTGGTTTCCTGCACCAACACAAGTGCGAAAAGTGGTTTTTCAACACTAACACAAGTGCGAAAAGTGGTTTTTCCACACTAATACAAGTGCAAAAGTGGTTTTTCCACACTAATACAAGTGCAAAAGTGGTTTCCTGCACCAACACAAGTGCGAAAAGTCGTTTTTCAACACTAACACAAGTGCGAAAAGTGGTTTTTCCACACTAATACAAGTGCAAAAGTGGTTTCCTGCACCAACACAAGTGCGAAAAGTGGTTTTTCAACACTAACACAAGTGCGAAAAGTGGTTTATCCACACTAATACAAGTGCAAAAGTGGTTTCCTGCACCAACACAAGTGCGAAAAGTGGGTTTTCAACACTAACACAAGTGCGAAAAGTGGTTTTTCAACACTAACACAAGTGCAAAAAGTGGTTTTCCATACTAATACAAGTGCAAAAGTGGTTTCCTGCACCAACACAAGTGCGAAAAGTGGTTTTTCAACACTAACACAAGTGCGAAAAGTGGTTTTTCAACACTATCACAAGTGCAAAAAGTGTTTTTTCCACACTAATACAAGTGCAAAAGTGGTTTCCTTCACCAACACAAGTGCGAAAAGTGGTTTTTCAACACTAACACAAGTGCGAAAAGTGGTTTTTTAACACTATCACAAGTGCAAAAAGTGTTTTTTCCACACTAATACAAGTGCAAAAGTGGTTTCCTGCACCAACACAAGTGCGAAAAGTGGTTTTTCAACACTAACACAAGTGTGAAAAGTGGTTTTTCAACACTAACACAAGTGCGAAAAGTGGTTTTTCAACACTATCACAAGTGCAAAAAGTGGTTTTCCATACTAATACAAGTGCAAAAGTGGTTTCCTGCACCAACACAAGTGCGAAAAGTGGTTTTTCAACACTAACACAAGTGCGAAAAGTGGATTTTCAACACTATCACAAGTGCAAAAAGTGTTTTTTCCACACTAATACAAGTGCAAAAGTGGTTTCCTTCACCAACACAAGTGCGAAAAGTGGTTTTTCAACACTAACACAAGTGCGAAAAGTGGTTTTTTAACACTATCACAAGTGCAAAAAGTGTTTTTTCCACACTAATACAAGTGCAAAAGTGGTTTCCTGCACCAACACAAGTGCGAAAAGTGGTTTTTCAACACTAACACAAGTGCGAAAAGTGGTTTTTCAACACTAACACAAGTGCGAAAAGTGTTTTTTCCACACTAATACAAGTGCAAAAGTGGTTTCCTGCACCAACACAAGTGCGAAAAGTGGTTTTTCAACACTAACACAAGTGCGAAAAGTGTTTTTTCCACACTAATACAAGTGCAAAAGTGGTTTCCTGCACCAACACAAGTGCGAAAAGTGGTTTTTCAACACTAACACAAGTGCGAAAAGTGGTTTTTCAACACTAACACAAGTGCGAAAAGTGGTTTTTCCACACTAATACAAGTGCAAAAGTGGTTTCCTGCACCAACACAGGTGCGAAAACTCGTCTTTCAACACTAACACAAGTGCGAAAAGTGGTTTTTCCACACTAATACAAGTGCAAAAGTGGTTTCCTGCACCAACACAAGTGCGAAAAGTGGTTTTTCAACACTAACACATGTGCGAAAAGTGGTTTTTCAACACTAACACAAGTGCGAAAAGTGTTTTTTCCACACTAATACAAGTGCAAAAGTGGTTTCCTGCACCAACAAAAGTGCGAAAAGTGGTTTTTCAACACTAACACAAGTGCGAAAAGTGGTTTTTCAACACTAACACAAGTGCGAAAAGTGGTTTTTCCACACTAATACAAGTGCAAAAGTGGTTTCCTGTACCAACACAAGTGCGAAAAGTGGTTGTTCAACACTAACACAACTGCGAAAAGTGGTTTTGCCACACTAATACAAGTGCAAAAGTGGTTTCCTGCACCAACACAAGTGTGAAAAGTGGTTTTTCAACACTAACACAAGTGCGAAAAGTGTTTTTTCCACACTAATACAAGTGCAAAAGTGGTTTCCTGCACCAACACAAGTGCGAAAAGTGGTTTTTCAACACTAACACAAGTGCGAAAAGTGGTTTTTCAGCACTATCACAAGTGCAAAAAGTGTTTTTTCCACACTAATACAAGTGCAAAAGTGGTTTCCTTCACCAACACAAGTGCGAAAAGTGGTTTTTCAACACTAACACAAGTGCGAAAAGTGGTTTTTTAACACTATCACAAGTGCAAAAAGTGTTTTTTCCACACTAATACAAGTGCAAAAGTGGTTTCCTGCACCAACACAAGTGCGAAAAGTGGTTTTTCAACACTAACACAAGTGTGAAAAGTGGTTTTTCAACACTAACACAAGTGCGAAAAGTGGTTTTTCAACACTATCACAAGTGCAAAAAGTGGTTTTCCATACTAATACAAGTGCAAAAGTGGTTTCCTGCACCAACACAAGTGCGAAAAGTGGTTTTTCAACACTAACACAAGTGCGAAAAGTGGTTTTTCAACACTATCACAAGTGCAAAAAGTGTTTTTTCCACACTAATACAAGTGCAAAAGTGGTTTCCTTCACCAACACAAGTGCGAAAAGTGGTTTTTCAACACTAACACAAGTGCGAAAAGTGGTTTTTTAACACTATCACAAGTGCAAAAAGTGTTTTTTCCACACTAATACAAGTGCAAAAGTGGTTTCCTGCACCAACACAAGTGCGAAAAGTGGATTTTCAACACTAACACAATTGCGAAAAGTGGTTTTTCCACACTAATAAAAGTGCAAAAGTGGTTTCCTGCACCAACACAAGTGCGAAAAGTGGTTTTTCAACACTAACACAAGTGCGAAAAGTGGTTTTTCAACACTAACACAAGTGCGAAAAGTGTTTTTTCCACACTAATACAAGTGCAAAAGTGGTTTCCTGCACCAACACAAGTGCGAAAAGTGGTTTTTCAACACTAACACAAGTGCGAAAAGTGCTTTTTCCACACTAATACAAGTGCAAAAGTGGTTTCCTGCACCAACACAAGTGCGAAAAGTGGTTTTTCAACACTAACACAAGTGCGAAAAGTGGTTTTTCAACACTAACACAAGTGCGAAAAGTGGTTTTTCCACACTAATACAAGTGCAAAAGTGGTTTCCTGCACCAACACAGGTGCGAAAACTCGTCTTTCAACACTAACACAAGTGCGAAAAGTGGTTTTTCCACACTAATACAAGTGCAAAAGTGGTTTCCTGCACCAACACAAGTGCGAAAAGTGGTTTTTCAACACTAACACATGTGCGAAAAGTGGTTTTTCAACACTAACACAAGTGCGAAAAGTGTTTTTTCCACACTAATACAAGTGCAAAAGTGGTTTCCTGCACCAACAAAAGTGCGAAAAGTGGTTTTTCAACACTAACACAAGTGCGAAAAGTGGTTTTTCAAAACTAACACAAGTGCAAAAGTGGTTTTTCAACACTAACACAAGTGTGAAAAGTGGTTTTTCCACACTAATACAAGTGCAAAAGTGGTTTCCTGTACCAACACAAGTGCGAAAAGTGGTTGTTCAACACTAACACAACTGCGAAAAGTGGTTTTGCCACACTAATACAAGTGCAAAAGTGGTTTCCTGCACCAACACAAGTGTGAAAAGTGGTTTTTCAACACTAACACAAGTGCGAAAAGTGTTTTTTCCACACTAATACAAGTGCAAAAGTGGTTTCCTGCACCAACACAAGTGCGAAAAGTGGTTTTTCAACACTAACACAAGTGCGAAAAGTGGTTTTTCAACACTAACACAAGTGCGAAAAGTGGTTTTTCCACACTAATACAAGTGCAAAAGTGGTTTTTCCACACTAATACAAGTGCAAAAGTGGTTTCCTGCACCAACACAAGTGCGAAAAGTCGTTTTTCAACAATAACACAAGTGCGAAAAGTGGTTTTTCCACACTAATACAAATGCAAAAGTGGTTACCTGCACCAACTCAAGTGCGAAAAGTCGTTTTTCAACACTAACACAAGTGCGAAAAGTGGTTTTTCCACACTAATACAAGTGCAAAAGTGGTTTCCTGCACCAACACAAGTGCGAAAAGTGGTTTTTCAACACTAACACAAGTGCGAAAAGTGGTTTATCCACACTAATACAAGTGCAAAAGTGGTTTCCTGCACCAACACAAGTGCGAAAAGTGGTTTTTCAACACTAACACAAGTGCGAAAAGTGGTTTTTCAACACTAACACAAGTGCAAAAAGTGGTTTTTCCACACTAATACAAGTGCAAAAGTGGTTTCCTGCACCAACACAAGTGCGAAAAGTGGTTTTTCAACACTAACACAAGTGCGAAAAGTGGTTTTTCAACACTATCACAAGTGCAAAAAGTGTTTTTTCCACACTAATACAAGTGCAAAAGTGGTTTCCTTCACCAACACAAGTGCGAAAGTGGTTTTTCAACACTAACACAAGTGCGAAAAGTAGTTTTTTAACACTATCACAAGTGCAAAAAATGTTTTTTCCACACTAATACAAGTGCAAAAGTGGTTTCCTGCACCAACACAAGTGCGAAAAGTGGTTTTTTCAACACTAACACAAGTGCGAAAAGTGGTTTTTCAACACTAACACAAGTGCGAAAAGTGGTTTTTCAACACTATCACAAGTGCAAAAAGTGTTTTTTCCACACTAATACAAGTGCAAAAGTGGTTTCCTGCACCAACACAAGTGCGAAAAGTGGTTTTTCAACGCTAACACAAGTGCGAAAAGTGGTTTTTCAACACTAACAAAAGTGCGAAAAGTGTTTTTTTCCACACTAATACAAGTGCAAAAGTGGTTTCCTGCACCAACACAAGTGCGAAAAGTGGTTTTTCAACACTAACACAAGTGCGAAAAGTGGTTTTTCAACACTAACACAAGTGCGAAAAGTGGTTTTTCCACACTAATACAAGTGCAAAAGTGGTTTCCTGCACCAACACAAAGTGCGAAAAGTGGTTTTTCAACACTAACACAAGTCCGAAAAGTGGTTTTTCCACACTAATACAAGTGCAAAAGTGGTTTCCTGCACCAACACAAGTGCGAAAAGTGGTTTTTCAACACTAACACAAGTGCGAAAAGTGGTTTTTCAACACTAACACAAGTGCGAAAAGTGTTTTTTCCACACTAATACAAGTGCATAAGTGGTTTCCTGCACCAACACAAGTGCGAAAAGTGGTTTTTCAACACTAACACAAGTGCAAAAAGTGTTTTTTCCACACTAATACAAGTGCAAAAGTGGTTTCCTGCACCAACACAAGTGCGAAAAGTGGTTTTTCAACACTAACACAAGTGCGAAAAGTGGTTTTTCAACACTAACACAAGTGCAAAAAATGGTTTTGCCACACTAATACAAGTGCAAAAGTGGTTTCCTGCACCAACACAAGTGCGAAAAGTGGTTTTTCAACACTAACACAAGTGCGAAAAGTGGTTTTTCAACACTATCACAAGTGCAAAAAGTGTTTTTTCCACACTAATACAAGTGCAAAAGTGGTTTCCTGCACCAACACAAGTGCGAAAAGTGGTTTTTCAACACTAACACAAGTGTGAAAAGTGGTTTTTCAACACTAACACAAGTGCGAAAAGTGGTTTTTCAACACTATCACAAGTGCAAAAAGTGGTTTTCCATACTAATACAAGTGCAAAAGTGGTTTCCTGCACCAACACAAGTGCGAAAAGTGGTTTTTCAACACTAACACAAGTGCGAAAAGTGGATTTTCAACACTATCACAAGTGCAAAAAGTGTTTTTTCCACACTAATACAAGTGCAAAAGTGGTTTCCTTCACCAACACAAGTGCGAAAAGTGGTTTTTCAACACTAACACAAGTGCGAAAAGTGGTTTTTTAACACTATCACAAGTGCAAAAAGTGTTTTTTCCACACTAATACAAGTGCAAAAGTGGTTTCCTGCACCAACACAAGTGCGAAAAGTGGTTTTTCAACACTAACACAAGTGCGAAAAGTGGTTTTTCAACACTAACACAAGTGCGAAAAGTGTTTTTTCCACACTAATACAAGTGCAAAAGTGGTTTCCTGCACCAACACAAGTGCGAAAAGTGGTTTTTCAACACTAACACAAGTGCGAAAAGTGTTTTTTCCACACTAATACAAGTGCAAAAGTGGTTTCCTGCACCAACACAAGTGCGAAAAGTGGTTTTTCAACACTAACACAAGTGCGAAAAGTGGTTTTTCAACACTAACACAAGTGCGAAAAGTGGTTTTTCCACACTAATACAAGTGCAAAAGTGGTTTCCTGCACCAACACAGGTGCGAAAACTCGTCTTTCAACACTAACACAAGTGCGAAAAGTGGTTTTTTCCACACTAATACAAGTGCAAAAGTGGTTTCCTGCACCAACACAAGTGCGAAAAGTGGTTTTTCAACACTAACACATGTGCGAAAAGTGGTTTTTCAACACTAACACAAGTGCGAAAAGTGTTTTTTCCACACTAATACAAGTGCAAAAGTGGTTTCCTGCACCAACAAAAGTGCGAAAAGTGGTTTTTCAACACTAACACAAGTGCGAAAAGTGGTTTTTCAACACTAACACAAGTGCAAAAGTGGTTTTTCAACACTAACACAAGTGCGAAAAGTGGTTTTTCCACACTAATACAAGTGCAAAAGTGGTTTCCTGTACCAACACAAGTGCGAAAAGTGGTTGTTCAACACTAACACAACTGCGAAAAGTGGTTTTGCCACACTAATACAAGTGCAAAAGTGGTTTCCTGCACCAACACAAGTGTGAAAAGTGGTTTTTCAACACTAACACAAGTGCGAAAAGTGTTTTTTCCACACTAATACAAGTGCAAAAGTGGTTTCCTGCACCAACACAAGTGCGAAAAGTGGTTTTTCAACACTAACACAAGTGCGAAAAGTGGTTTTTCAACACTATCACAAGTGCAAAAAGTGTTTTTTCCACACTAATACAAGTGCAAAAGTGGTTTCCTTCACCAACACAAGTGCGAAAAGTGGTTTTTCAACACTAACACAAGTGCGAAAAGTGGTTTTTTAACACTATCACAAGTGCAAAAAGTGTTTTTTCCACACTAATACAAGTGCAAAAGTGGTTTCCTGCACCAACACAAGTGCGAAAAGTGGTTTTTCAACACTAACACAAGTGTGAAAAGTGGTTTTTCAACACTAACACAAGTGCGAAAAGTGGTTTTTCAACACTATCACAAGTGCAAAAAGTGGTTTTCCATACTAATACAAGTGCAAAAGTGGTTTCCTGCACCAACACAAGTGCGAAAAGTGGTTTTTCAACACTAACACAAGTGCGAAAAGTGGTTTTTCAACACTATCACAAGTGCAAAAAGTGTTTTTTCCACACTAATACAAGTGCAAAAGTGGTTTCCTTCACCAACACAAGTGCGAAAAGTGGTTTTTCAACACTAACACAAGTGCGAAAAGTGGTTTTTTAACACTATCACAAGTGCAAAAAGTGTTTTTTCCACACTAATACAAGTGCAAAAGTGGTTTCCTGCACCAACACAAGTGCGAAAAGTGGATTTTCAACACTAACACAATTGCGAAAAGTGGTTTTTCCACACTAATAAAAGTGCAAAAGTGGTTTCCTGCACCAACACAAGTGCGAAAAGTGGTTTTTCAACACTAACACAAGTGCGAAAAGTGGTTTTTCAACACTAACACAAGTGCGAAAAGTGTTTTTTCCACACTAATACAAGTGCAAAAGTGGTTTCCTGCACCAACACAAGTGCGAAAAGTGGTTTTTCAACACTAACACAAGTGCGAAAAGTGTTTTTTCCACACTAATACAAGTGCAAAAGTGGTTTCCTGCACCAACACAAGTGCGAAAAGTGGTTTTTCAACACTAACACAAGTGCGAAAAGTGGTTTTTCAACACTAACACAAGTGCGAAAAGTGGTTTTTTCCACACTAATACAAGTGCAAAAGTGGTTTCCTGCACCAACACAGGTGCGAAAACTCGTCTTTCAACACTAACACAAGTGCGAAAAGTGGTTTTTCCACACTAATACAAGTGCAAAAGTGGTTTCCTGCACCAACACAAGTGCGAAAAGTGGTTTTTCAACACTAACACATGTGCGAAAAGTGGTTTTTCAACACTAACACAAGTGCGAAAAGTGTTTTTTCCACACTAATACAAGTGCAAAAGTGGTTTCCTGCACCAACAAAAGTGCGAAAAGTGGTTTTTCAACACTAACACAAGTGCGAAAAGTGGTTTTTCAAAACTAACACAAGTGCAAAAGTGGTTTTTCAACACTAACACAAGTGTGAAAAGTGGTTTTTCCACACTAATACAAGTGCAAAAGTGGTTTCCTGTACCAACACAAGTGCGAAAAGTGGTTGTTCAACACTAACACAACTGCGAAAAGTGGTTTTGCCACACTAATACAAGTGCAAAAGTGGTTTCCTGCACCAACACAAGTGTGAAAAGTGGTTTTTCAACACTAACACAAGTGCGAAAAGTGTTTTTTCCACACTAATACAAGTGCAAAAGTGGTTTCCTGCACCAACACAAGTGCGAAAAGTGGTTTTTCAACACTAACACAAGTGCGAAAAGTGGTTTTTCAACACTAACACAAGTGCGAAAAGTGGTTTTTCCACACTAATACAAGTGCAAAAGTGGTTTTTCCACACTAATACAAGTGCAAAAGTGGTTTCCTGCACCAACACAAGTGCGAAAAGTCGTTTTTCAACAATAACACAAGTGCGAAAAGTGGTTTTTCCACACTAATACAAATGCAAAAGTGGTTACCTGCACCAACTCAAGTGCGAAAAGTCGTTTTTCAACACTAACACAAGTGCGAAAAGTGGTTTTTCCACACTAATACAAGTGCAAAAGTGGTTTCCTGCACCAACACAAGTGCGAAAAGTGGTTTTTCAACACTAACACAAGTGCGAAAAGTGGTTTATCCACACTAATACAAGTGCAAAAGTGGTTTCCTGCACCAACACAAGTGCGAAAAGTGGTTTTTCAACACTAACACAAGTGCGAAAAGTGGTTTTTCAACACTAACACAAGTGCAAAAAGTGGTTTTTCCACACTAATACAAGTGCAAAAGTGGTTTCCTGCACCAACACAAGTGCGAAAAGTGGTTTTTCAACACTAACACAAGTGCGAAAAGTGGTTTTTCAACACTATCACAAGTGCAAAAAGTGTTTTTTCCACACTAATACAAGTGCAAAAGTGGTTTCCTTCACCAACACAAGTGCGAAAGTGGTTTTTCAACACTAACACAAGTGCGAAAAGTAGTTTTTTAACACTATCACAAGTGCAAAAAATGTTTTTTCCACACTAATACAAGTGCAAAAGTGGTTTCCTGCACCAACACAAGTGCGAAAAGTGGTTTTTCAAC